>NW_015386496.1:1421003-1481003 GCF_001527695.2 Protobothrops mucrosquamatus | reverse complement strand
CAGAGGCCTATTGGACCTGCAGACAAACCTCACAGCTAAAGGCTATAAAAAAGTGTTTTGAAAAATGTTTGCACATTTTGGTAGAGTTGTCTAAAGGGGCTGTTTTGATCTTTGCAGAGAGATGTAACCATTTCAGCTGGAGAATTGAGAGCAACAAAAGAAAAAATGAACAATAAACTCCAAGAGGTAAGAGCAGAAGAAAATTGGAGAGTAATACATTTTAAAAAGTACTAGATAAGGCAGGGCTATAGGCACAAGGGAATGCATGAGCTGAAGATTCTTAGAATATTATTAATAATAATAATAATAATAATAATAATAATAATAATAATAATAATGATGATGATGATAAAGTTGGAAGGGACCTTGGAGGTCATCTAGTCCAACCCCCTGCTCAGGCAGGAAACCCTATATCATTTTGGACAAATGGCTGTCCAGTCTCTTCTTAAAAACTTCCAGTGTTGGAGCATTCACCGCTTCTGGAGGCAGGTTGTTCCACCTGGTTAATTGTTCTAACTGTCAGGAAGTTTCTCCTTAGTTCTAGGTTGCTTCTCTCCTTGGTTAGCTTCCACCCGTTGCTCCTTGTCCTGCCTTCAGGCGCTTTGGAAAATAGCTTGACTCCCTCTTCTTTGTGGCAGCCCCTGAGATACTGGAACACTGCTATCATGTCCCCCCTCATCCTTCTCTTTGTTAAACTAGACATACCCAATTCCAGCAACCATTCCTTATATGCTTTAGCCTCCAGTCCCCTAATCATCTTTGTTGCTCTTCTCTGTACTCTTTCCAGAGTCTCAACATCTTTTTTACTTCGTGGTGACCAAAACTGGATGCAGTATTCCAAGTGTGGCCTTACCAAGGCATTGTAAAGTGGTATTAATACTTCATGTGATCTTGATTCTATTCCTCTGTTAATGCAGCCTAGCACTGTGTTGGCTTTTTTGGCAGCTGCAGTACACTGCTGGCTCATACAGTATTTAAATGATTGTCCACTAGGACTCCAAGATCCCTCTCGGAGTCCTATTCTCCATGAGATCCTGTTATCATTTGGGAAGAGGTTTTCAATTGAAAAGCTAGGTTTATTTTTGCAGAGAAAAGATAAAACCATTTCAGACTAAGAACACATATTTCATGTCCATCAAGTATATTGTCCAAGTCTCTGTATTGTGATTTGCAAGGTGAGACCCCCAGATTTGTCTTCTGTGTTGCCTTTCTACATTACATTCTTTTTTTTCAGATAATGGAGAAATTATCCAAGGAGTCCAGCACAAGGGAGTCTTTGGAACAAGACCAGGTGGTCCTTCTTTATCAGATGCGTGATATGGAAGCAATGGTGGAAAAAGAACGGAAGCAGGTAGTAGATGCCTTTCTGCTAGGATGTGACCAAAGAATGTGCCTGCAGGATGCTGAGGGACTAATATTGACGTGTAAGATTGCAGCAGCATACCATTAAAGCGGAATATTAAATTACTATTGCTGCTACAACCAGGCTTATTAAGACAATTTACTAATGCAAACATTGATGTATAAAAATGTTCATTTTTTCCCTATGAAGCAGATGGCTGGAAGGCCATCTGTAATGTGCACACGATTGCATACCATTAAGAAAACCTTCCTTTGCCAGCCCTCGATCACCTATGTGTTACTCATATTCATTCAGTTGATGAGAATAGTCAGCATGCTGCAATTTGGAAAAACGTATGCTTTATTTGACTAGCAAGAAGTAATCATAGAATATGTCTACTGGGTGGTTGTCCAGCATCACAGTCTACATTACCTGGCTAGTATGCCAGATTTTGACAGAGGTTGACAATCAACTAAATTTGATCATGAACAAATTCTATGTGTATATTTTGTTCCGTTAGTATAATCCATCAGATACAGGGTTGGCATCAGTCTAAATGATGGGTTTTAGGTCAGCTGTCATTGGAAATAGGTGGCCATATCTGAAGTGGCAACAAATCCCAGTCCCCATTTTGCAGTTTCCAAATTACACAACCAAAATGTGATGGTAACCCCAATGATTTTCAATGGCATGATTTTCAGTATTCCTGCCACCCACCAAAATCCTCCAAAATTTCCTTAAGTCCTGCCCACCCAATCCTTCTCTTCCCATGATATCATTGCTGCCTTTGGACATTGATTTTTTTAAAAAATTTTAAAAATGTGGCCATGAGCCAGCATTCAAATCTGCTTTTGAATCATTCTTCAAATTTGTTGGTATTCCCATCCTGATCCTCAGGGTTAATAATCTACATAATAAGCTATTCAACTGAATAATTTAATTTCATTTAGCTTGTTCATTTTTCATATTTCTTAAATTGTTTTAAGAAATGCCTATATTTTACACAATGCATGTTTCAAATGCCATTACAGGTGCAAATTCTGCAGCAGGATTGTAACATTCTACGCCATAATATTCAGCTATCTCAGGAGACATTACAGAAAGAACAAGAGAAGATAGATCAATTGGAGCAGGAATGTGAACATCTTAAAACTGATCTAGGTATTGGAATCAAAGTATTGGATGTTTTCTATTTCTTAAACCAACTCTGGTTATCACTTGATGATCAATGATAGATCAGTTAATTAGAAATGTCTTTAATTGCTGTTTTTTTCTTGACTTCTTTTAAGCTGTAACTGTTTTTCAAGGGAACAAAGGACCAGTTTTGTTGAACAGAGAAAGTATAAGTCAAAGTTCTAAGATAGTTGCACGAAGTTTGTCCCTAGTCAGTGAAGTGGAAGTTATGTTTTATCAGGCATGAAATCCAAACATAGGAAGGCTTGTAAGCAAAAATAAATGCTAGTCCACATTTAGAATGAAATGAATACCATCTGAAAAATTGCTGCTTTGGGGAAAGACAAAAAATTATAATATACTTGAAAAGTCATTCATGAAATAAATGAGAAATTGGTGATTAGCCACTCAATCATAAAGATGAAGATCATCTGGTCCAGTCTGCTGGAATTCCAGTGGTAGAGTATTGTCAAGAAAATAACATCTAAATTTTACTGGAAGGTCTTCATTGAGGGAAGCCCAACGCTCCTCTCGTGAACTGATTGCATTATACATCTGCTATTACCATAATTTTAAAGTAGTGTGATGATGGAACCAGCTACCTAAAGTCTTAGTGAGTGATCTATTGATGTATGTCTTCAAAAAAATAACTAGGCCATCTGTGGCAGATTTTCATCCAGGTGAAACAGGACAGCGATTAGTATATTCATCGACATCGATAATGTCCTTTACGGAACCTCTACGAGAGTAGTTTAGTCGAACGTTTAAATTTAGACGTACGTCTTTTTATGATGAAACCTAAAGTATTTACGTATGTCATGAGATCTCCGTTTACGACACACACAATAAATTTTTATCGAAAGAACCTCACGTCTTCGAAACATAGACAAAACATGTTATTGTTGTTATTAGGGCAGAATATTAGTTAAACAGATAGATGTCTGATTAAAATAGCTAGCTGCATTTTAATTTTTTTTGTAGACTCCCGAGACAAGACCATTTCCAAGCTACGAGAAGAAGTCCAAGTAAGCATAAAAAGAAAATCAGTGGGTGGAAAATATAGTATAGAAATACTTTTTATAAGTGTCTGACTTTAACTACACTACACAAGAAGGCTTTTGTAGTGTAATACATAAAGAGTTGTGCTGGAGAGAACCATTATGTAAAATGCAAGATATGTTGATGATTCTGGTTTGCAATCCATTAGCCCTTGCCTGGGTTAAAATATTTTTTTCCTAAAGACAATTAACCTTATTTTCATCTAGACTACACAGCTATGTTTGAACACGGCACAAGAAAAGAATGCAAAGTTTCGAACAAAAATATTTACTTTACAAGAGGTAGCAAGTAAGACACAGGTAAGAAATATTCCTGTTATTGCAAGCTTGTTTTAGTTTAGATTACCGCTAGTCCTCTTTTAGTGTCTATAGCTGGGACTGACATTTTGGTCATTAAGCAAAGCAATCATCAGTGCTTACAATTCAGCTTTCCTTTGCTTTACAGACCTGTGAAGGTTGTAAATGTAAAAACTGGTTGTAATATTATTTTTCAGGGTAATTGCGAATGGTTGCCAAGTGAGGCAATTGCTAAATGAGGACTACCTGTATATAGGGCACAAGAGACAAATGTCTATAAAATCTGGGTATTTTTTTCTGTGTGTTGTTCTAATTTGTTTCTGAGAAAGGAGTTTTCAGTTCTTAGGAAAATTGGGATGTGAGATTTACTGGTCAAAGGGTCGGGAATGATCATCACAAAACATTGCTCCTGAACTGTTGGGAAACTACCAGACAGGCAATGAGGAGGGATGGGGGGTGGGGGGTGGGGGTCTTAGCAAAGGACATAGCAAAGGAGCTAGAATTGATACACACCCTTCAATTCCATGGAATTGTATCCATTTGTTGCCAAAATAAGGAAAGCAGCCTGGATAAATTCTTATAGGTAAAATACAATAAACAATGTCTAACACCCATCTATGAACAAAACACAGGACTAGATGTATAGTGCTTTTTAACAGGGGGAAGCCAGAACTACTTATCTTGTCAGAGAACTTGTGCCTATTGTTGCAGAAAATCTGTTTTCTTTTTCAGAAACTTAATGAGCAGTTGGCTCAACAGTGCGCAGAACTAAGTGGTGCTCTTCAAAAAGCTACTGTGGAAAATGCTCAGCTTACTTCAGATCATCAGACTGCTCTTCAGGTATGGAGTACATTTTAATGCAGGGGTCCCTAACCAGTACCGGGCCGTGGCATGCCAGCAACCGGGCCGCACAAACAAGGAAAGCCCCATCCACAGGTTGCAGGCAGCACACAAAACCACGCACCCTCCGGTCCGCAGAAAAACCTCTCTCCACGTAACCGGTCCCTGGTGCCCAAAAGGTTGGGGACCTCTATTTTAATGTATACAAATGCAAGTTGTCTGTTAAAAACAGTAAATTGTTAGCTTCATTTTATTTATTCATATGGCCACCCATCTTGCTAATGTGATTCTGGGTGGTTGTATAGACAAGAATCCAGCCATGTTTTGTAATATATCAACCAGATGGAACCAATGTGGTAGACAAAGGAGAACCTGTGTATTTGTTTAAATAGCTGAGATTTCAAGAAGTCTCCATCAGAATACATTATTAAAATCTATGAACATAGATAATGGCTGATGTTCAAGATCTGTCTTGTAGCAGATTGCATCCTTAGATGAAGTAAAAGATGCAAACTCTTAGGCATAGACTAGAGGCAGACTGCCTCACAAACATATTTTATATATCGCACTGGGTCCCCTTTTGAGGGAGATGGGCAGTTCAAAAATGTGAAAAAATAATAAACTCAAAAACTTGCTGAAAGAAAAATCAAGCAAAAAATTGCTGACTCCTCATTTCTGTTAATGTCAGGCTTTATTCATTGTGAAGAGAAATTAGCTGGGCATCCCTTACATTGACAAAGCTGGGGAATTTCAAGTGCTGATCTAGTTTGTTTTGGAAACTAGTTCATCATTTCACACCTTTATTTACTTTCCGACTTCCTTGCTTAGCATTTTGGATCATTTGTTGCTCCAGTGCAGAGGGATTCTGAATAGCTTCCATTCCCTTCCTTTAATCGGAAAAGTAAAATAGCAAAACAATATTAGAAAGATCGCCTGTCAATTACCCAAAATTACTGTGACCACCGAAGAACAATAAGCATCCAAACACAACTCAGGTGGGCCCCAAACTCATTCAAGTTTCCTTCCCAGAGCTTTTTCTTTCTTTCTTTTTTTAAAGCAATTGTTTACACTTTTTGTACAACTCAACAGGGCTGGGCTATTCTGATCTCAGGAAGTATACTATTCTAATGAAGAGAGCTGCAGTTGAGAAGGCTCAACTTCTGGACCGTGTAGGAAAATCTCTTAAGAGAAGGGACCTGAAAGCAAACTTGCCCTGTTCAGTCTTTTTGGATGGGCAGGTGCAACTGGGAGCAGGCAGGCCAAAGATATTCAAGTCCTGGATCATAAAGGGCTTTGAAGAATTCTAGATCTTGAATTGCACTTGAAGCCAACTAGCAATCCGTGCAAATCTGGATGTAGGAGTGTTGCGTGTTAGTTTGGTACTTCTGTTGGTTGAAGCAGGCTGTAACCTGCACCAGTTCAAGCTTCGGCATGGTGTTCAAAGCAGCTCCATGCAGAGGGAATTAAAGCATGAGCTACTCTCCTAAAAGCTATTGATAAATGTCAGAAAACCATTTTTTTATTTGATTAATAGAATACGAATTGTATTAGTTTAAATATAGACAGTATATATTAAGGGGGGAAAGAGAGGGAATATCTATGGTGATAGTTTGAGATCTGCACTAATGATATCTGCATGTAATTGAACTACTGTAACTCAGCCGCCATGTTGCTTTTCAAATATGTAAATGTAATATCAGAAAATCCATAAAAATTATATTAAAAAAATAAAATAAAGCATGAGCTACTCTGAACAGAGCCTGCCAGTTCAGAATGGTCATAACTGATAACAGCAGATATGACTGATTGGTTGGTTGGTTGATTTTTATCCTGCCTTTATTATTTTATATATAACAAAGTAGCAAACATACCTAATACTCTTTCCTCCTTCCAATTTTCCCTACAACAACAACAACCCTGTGAGGTGAGTTGGGCTGAGAGAGAAGGACCGGACCATAGCTACCTAGCCAGCTTTCATTGCTAATGTAGGACTGGAACTCACAGTCTCTTGGTTTCTAGCCTGGTGCCTTAAACACTAGACTGAACTGGCTCTCCTTATTGTTACTTACATGTGCATAAGTTTCTTTTCTTTCCCATTCATTAAGGCGGAACAAGAAAAAATGAATCAGAAACTGAAGGAACAAGACTTGATTTTGGATGCTGCTCGAGCCAGTGTTACGGGAGAGCTACAGGTTGTGCAGAGGGAAAAAGCTCAGCTCCAGAAAGAACTGTGAGAGGCAATTGAGATTTGTGTGGTTGTTTCCCAAGTGTGACCTGCTTTCTTTCCTGTCCTGCTGCTTTCTGTATTTGTCCCTTAGTTTAGCGCCAGCTATCCCTTATTCAGCTTCTTGCACTGTCTTCTGAAATTTGTGAAGAATGTAGAGGATAACAGGACTGCCACACAGTTGTGTTTATTCTGCAGAGAAGACTTGAGAACCGAGCATGCCGAGTGCAAGAAGAGGGACTGTAAAGAAGACGCCATTGCCACCGAAAAAAACCACCTGGAGTGTACAGTTTCCCAAATCCAAAATGAACTAGAGACAATTCTACAGGAGCGAAATACTTTGCTGAAGGAAAAAAAGATACTTGAAGAAGAGGTACAAATAAATGGGTATTTATTGTGTTTTTCAGTAAAACCCACATTTTTGTCAGTAGGACCTTACACGTTCATTAGGGTGAGGCAGACTCGTATTTGCAATCTTAGTAAAAAGGAAAACAAAGATGTTTGTTGCTTTGCATAATATACAAAATGGCACCTACAGGTGGTCCTTTACTTACAACCGCAAATGAACCCCAAGTTTCTGTTGCTAAGCAAGACAATTATTAAGTTGATTTTGCCCCATTTTGTGACCTTTCTTGCCACAGTTGTTTGGTGAACGACTGCAGTTGTTAAGTGGATCGTTCAGTCATTAAGCGAATCTGGCTTCCTTCATTGACTTTGCAACTGTCATAAATACATGCCAGTTGCCAAGCATCTGCATTTTAATCACGTGACCCCCAAGGATGCTGCAACGGTCATAAGTGTGAAAATTGCTCATAAGTCACTTTTTTCAGCGCTGTTGTAGCTTCGAACGGGTCACTAAACAAATGGTTGTAAATCAAGGACTACTTGTACTGATAGTATGTGCAAGATTTGAATTGACCGAAAATAATATTTCAGTGCTAGATATTTTTTTAAATTACATAGAAAACCATTATATATTCTGTGTGGTATTTGATGAGTTGTCACTAATCACTGCAGATTCAGATTTTTAGAAAAGTAACCCTAGTGTATATCAAGAAAAAAATATAATAGCTTAGATTTTCCTTGACATGTTGACAAAAAACTATTTTAATTCTTTATGGCAGTCGCAGCAAACAATACAAGAAACCAGAAGAACGATAGAAAGGTTGGAAGCCGAACTAACGGAAAAAAAGGTACAGATTATTCACAAGTGTTGAAAGTATTAGGTTCCCATTGGCCAACAGTTAAGTCTGTCAATTGATTTGCAATTCATTGGGTTGTAGATTCAGATTTGTTTGGAATAAACTTGGAAAGACATAGGAGGCGTCCCTAAACCTGGCCTATTATTTTTAACCACTGTTTAATTCAAGATATCAAACACTTATTCAATGAAATAATCCAGTATGTTAAGGTTATTTATTTCAAAACTGGGTCTTGTTTGTGTTACTAACTTCTGCAACCAGCTGAACATGATGTAAACATTGTATTAACAAAGTATATTTTCTAGATAAATGCACGATAACCACAGCAAAGGTATTAATTTTAAGCTGATGTTTATAAATGCAAGACTAATTATTTGTCATTTTTAGTAGTTTTAGATGTTAGCCCCGATGCTGTAGATAACTAATAATTGTCTGGCTCCCTCTGCTGCTAGAGAAATATCTAGACAGGTTTCATTTACCAGATGGTTCAAAGTGTGAATAATTGACTATATTTTACGGCACCTGAAACGTAGTCTCTGTTTCTTTTTTAAGTTGGAAATTAATTCTTTGCAGGAGTCAGTGAGAGCGCTAGAGAAAGAAAAACGGGAATTTCTGGAGCAGGATGCTGCACTTAAGCACCAAAAGGTATGCAACTGAAAAAGTACAACCTGGCATAAGATATAAAGTCATTTGATGATATCTCTTCTCTTCCAATAAAAAAATAACCTTCAACAAAAAGGAATGTTAAGAAAAAAACCAATACTTTTTGCAGTTTCACTGGAATCAAAGGTTTATTTTAATCATATCTGCAGTTTTTACAATGTCTGTTTCATTTGACTTAGTTCCCCATTTTACTTTTATATTCAGGACTGGTGTCTCAGGCAAAGAGAAGTGTAGCGATAACCTTTCACATGTTTCCTGTTAACTCTGCAAGTTCATTGTTAACCTAGCAGCCTGCTTGTTCTCCCAGTTTTATTGGGCATTTTTCTATTGTCAGCATTGAAGTAAGATTCTGCAGTCAGGCTGTGACTTGAACTAAGGTTTTCTGAGCCATTATCCTACTTCTGGTTCCCTTAATGAGTCTCCACATAAATAATTTCTTTTTATAGTATATTTATAGTATATTTATTACAAGGGAATGGGGCTGACTCACTAACAATGTTTGCTTCTACATGCAATCTATTCAGCTTTTCTACTAAAAAAAACCAATGTAATTGTCTATTTATGCAGTAATTATGGAACCTTATTATCATCTCAGTTAAGATGGGTGGACTTCAACTCCCAGAATTCTCCAGCTAGCATTCTGACAAGGGAATTCTGGGACTTGAAGTCCACACATCTTAACATTGCTGAGAATGAGAAATAATCTACACTCTCATATAAGCCCATCTGCAGATGACCAACCTTCAAAATGTTAACCAAAATGAAAAGTTGACCCTGACATTTTTGTATATTTTTAATTTTCACAATTGGCTTATCTCTGAGTGGCACATTTTTCATAGGTTTTTTTTTTTGGTTAATTATCCATGGGTGGGCGCTTCTGCAAGTGTATACGGGATATATGGCTAATTTTTAAAAGTATTACTGTAAATTTGCAGATAAGCCAAACACAATTTTTGGGATGTAATTTGCCATCTAAAACTCTTGGGAGTATATAAGGTATGAGAAGAAGAGTGTTTGAAAGATTTTTTTTTTAGTTTATGGGTAGTGACGCACCCCAAGATTCTTAGGGCAAACTATAAATGCTTCAATAAATAAACTGAATCAATGTTTTGGAGAAAAGAAACTGTTACTCTAGATATCTCCAGAATGGAAGGCTGAACTATCCAAACCTTAGTTTCAATATCTTTGGTTTACAGAGAGCAGTTTCATCTTGCTAATACTCCAACCAGCCTTTTCTCTTTTATTGTGCTTTGAGCTAATGATGAAAGTTTATGACTACTTCCTTTCTTCACCATTTGCTAAAGACTCTGGAATCACAATAGAATGAAAGCAAAGAAAAAGAATGAGGAGAGAAATTTCTAAGCCTGAGCAGGAAAAGCCAAGCACTTTAGCTTAGTGAGCATAAGACATCAGCCAGTAAAGTTTGAAAAGTTAAAGGATAACAAAAAGGTGCATATGCTAAAGAGAAAATTCAGATATCTAAATCGTTGAAAGAAGGATCATTCTTGAGCTTCCTATTCACCTTCTTTTACTTTCTCCTGATCATTAGATCTATACTGTTTTTCAGCATAGTTTCTTGAATTAGGAATAGGAACACTGAGGATCCTTGTATCCCTTGCTCCCACCTCACAAGGATTAAACAAAAAGCTGGGATGGTTGAATCCAGAATATTTGGAGGTGTGTGTGTCTTCTTTTGCTTTAGAGACACTCCTACTGCTGCCTTCCTGAATAATCCTCTTTATTTCTGGAGATGAGTGGGATGAATAAAATCTGTTTTTGAGCATGCTTGAACCATCTTGTGTTTTCTATCATTGAATGCTGTTCTGCATGAAGACAGGTCATAAATGTGTGCGTAAATTTAACAAAATCTCTTCAAGCTGAAGCATGGTAGATTGTGCCTCTGGTGCTTTTTTAAAAAACTTTTTTAAAGGGAAAAAAGGGGCAAGCAAGTGAAAAGAGAAATAATAACAATTGCTTCTGGTATTTTAGAATTTTTACCAGATTTGTATGTTAGAGTGTTGTGAAAAAGAGACATTTGGCTTGAAAGCTTAAAAATATTTTTTTGGCAGTTTGCTGTTAAAGTCAGGAGTAAGAAATCTGTATATGATCCCCTCTTTAAGTCTTGTTAGTAACATAGCATAAGCTGCTTTCCATGGGTTCATCCCACTGCTGCAGTGTTTAAAGTCATTCTTGATTTTAAGACAAGAGCAAGTGCTGTTCCCTAACTTCACTAATATGATTCCCAGACTTAATACATTACAGCTGCAGCACAGTAAGTGGCTTCTGTGGCATTTTCATTAATTTCCAACTAATGTTTTTGTTTGAAACATATTATAAATAAACAGCTTATAGGCCTGAAAACTAAACACAGTAGAAATACAAAGATAGGCTTTGTAGACGCAAAGTAGATCATTCCTATGGCATAGAAACAATGTAATGACTTGGTTGTGTTGTCTAGGACAGTGGTGGCGAACCTATGGCACGGGTGCCAGAGGCGGCACTCAGAGCCCTCTCTGTGGGCACGTGCGCCGTTGCCCCAGTCCTAGGCCTTCAGCTGGGTTTTATAAAACCTTTTCGTTTTAGGCCTCCGCCGCCGTGTGCAAAAAAAAAAAAAGGTTCAATCAATCAGTCAATTCCAACTTCTTGAGGGGAAAAAAAAGATCTTGCAACGTTGGAATTGATTGAACTTTTTAGTTCCACCCAGTCTTCCGTTACCACCGCAGGCACGCCCACCCAATGGGCCACACCCACCTCATGGCCACACCCACCCGGCACCCGACGATGCATAAATGGTTTTGGGTTGCAGTTTGGGCACTCGGTCTCTAAAAGGTTCGCCATCACTGGTCTAGGAGATGATGAATATTTTCGGATGACGATGAAGAAGAGGCATAGGAAATAAGTAACAGTGAAGACATACTTAGGAAGAGTAACAATTTAGTCATTAAATTGGTAATGTCACTATGTAAATGCTTTTAGTTGAAAATATTACCTTACGGATAGTCTTTGCTTAACAATGCTAACTGGAACTGAAAACTCTTATTATTAAGCAATGCAGTCATAAGTTGAACAACCCTGTAACTGCACCGCTTAGCAAAGGCAGTCCTAGTTGCCTTTGTTAAGCTGGTCATTAAGTGAGGATCTCATGTGGCTTTTGACTTCTTGCCAAATTCCCCATTGATTTTGCTCGTGGGAACTTGGCAAGGAAGGTCACAAATTACAATCACATGACTTGACTGCGGAACACTATGGCAAATGGAAGCGAGGGCCAGTGACTGAAATGCAGTCTCATGATTCAACCAAAACTTCTAGGACTGGATGTGTGTTCAGCACTGTCATTAAGTCCAAACAGACATTAAACTGCCTGTAATTTCAGTGAGCTGTATTGAAATGACAGTCGATTTAATATTGCAAGGAGAATTAGAGAGGATGCTCAGTAAAAAAATAAGGCATATTGCTAAATGTGCAAAAGTACATGCCATCATGAGGAATAGATTTAAATAACACAAGAATTGTGTGCTGATATATTTTAGACCATTTTGATTTCACCTGTTAGAATCTGACTTTTTATAATCTTATACCATAACCTTTTACAGTCTACCTGTAGATTCTATGGGATTCTGTTCATCATATTTTCTCCAGACATTTTAGAAAATGTTTAAGCTGAAAGCCATCTTTCATTTCTCCTAGCTCAGAGTACAGCAACTGGAAGAAGAACTGCAGTCCCTCATATATGTGCAATCAGAAAATAATCAGCTCCGCCAATTTTGTATAGCCCTGAAGGATAAATATGATCAGGTACTCTAAAAATCTAATAGACATAACGTGTCTGTAGTGTTGTAGCTACCTATAGTAATATATACGTTAGATTTTGATCTTCTGCCTTTGTTCCTTTTTCTGTACATTATTTTATTTATTTATTGCATTTACATCCCACCTTTTCTATGACAGCATGCATGGAGATCTCTAACTTTATCCTTCTATAACAATTTTATACAATAGGTTGTGTTGAAGAGAGCTCCATATTCAATAGAGATTTAAATCTGGATCTTTGCAGTCCTCATTCAGGGTTAAACATTGTACTTTGCTGCCTCACCTGGTCTAATGCCTCCTACATTTCTTCAAACCCTACAACAATTTTCCAGCCGTACATTAGAGAGACTCTTGGCTTTAAAAAGTTATCATCCCTCTGCCGTTTTAAACTGATTAAATGTTCAGTCAGCCATTTCTAATCTAATACATTTCTTTCTATAAACATGAAACACTTTTGGAGCCAAGAAAGCGAAGTAGCATTTTGATTCCACAAGGATCAACTTCTTGGAAACTCTACTTGGAATATATTTTGTTTCTGATTTTTAAGATTTTAAATGCTACAAGATCAAATACAGATACATTATACATAATTACATAATCATTTGTATTAATATACATTTTTCCTGTTGGCTGGAACCACACACTTACAATACACATTAATACACATATTAACAGTTTTGATTTAGATGATTTTTGAATGGGAATAATGAATAAATAATCATTCTAGAGCATTAAAACAAATTTTGGAAAAATAGATGGAGCAATCATGTAGGAGTAGGGAGACCCAGGTTTTAGTTTTCTCTTAGGCAGGGAAGGTTTTCTGAGTTTATTTTAGACAAAAGAATTAACAGACACAACTTGATATCAGAACTCAAAATAGGGTATGTCAAGTAATAACAGAGCATTTTAACCTCCCAGGACCTACCACTGCAGATCTCAATGTTGCTATTTTGAAAAAAATAATAATAAGAGGTTAAATTTAATCCTTTTCACTTCATTTGTGCATTACAGAAACTGGATTGTGAAATATTACACTGTTTAAATCACTTTCTGACCAAAGGGGAGGAGTCTCATGACATCACAAATGGAACAGGGTGATGTCCCAGCATTTCTATGATATGGGAGAGAACATACAGCTTTACCTTTGAATAAGAAGGGCTGTTGAGCATAGAACTTTTCAACAGCCATTGATGGGGAAAGGGAACAAAAGCAGATTTAAAATGGCTCCCTTCAGACCTCAGTAATGTAACAGCCTTCTAAAAAAAATATGTAGTTGGGAATAAGAATCTGTATTTGAAAATGGACACCACTCTTTTCAAACTTGATCTGCCTTCTCCAGGATTTTTATTTCTCCTTAAGCCACAAAGTTTATAGCGAAAATGCCTCTTAAAAAAAGAAAGTCTTCGGACAATTGCTGGCAGCAGAAGTCCAGTAACCATTTTAGGTCATGCCTGGCCTGTGACATAAAGGACAACCTGGAACTTAGGGAACAAGCTTCTGCCCTGTATTCTCCAACACGTAGAGTTCGTTTCATGACTGATCTGCCTGGAAGGGAATCTGTCTCTGACTGTGGCGATAATCGCAGAGCCTCTTCACGTGATTTGTTCAAAGCTGCCATGGCTGTGGATGAAAAGCTGGAGCGTAAAAGAAAACTCAGGAACCGCAAACAATTAGAAACTGACAGGGATGTTGTTAGTGAGGGATCAGATCTCCAGAGGGTGAGTTTAAAACCGTGACATACAGAAAGAGGCTATCGGCTACTCAGTCAGATATAAGTAGGGAGACTCAGATTCCAGTTTTTCTTTAGGCAAGGAAGCCAGCTGGATATCATTGGGTCAGTCATTCTCTCTCAGCCCTAGAAGAACTAGCCTGTACTGGACCTCTCTGTGTGTGTGTGTGTGTGCGCGCACGCGCGTGCATGCATCCATAAGCACACCCATTCATATGTTCTTATTCACACCTGATATTGAACAACAGCATGGTTCATTTCAGTCTCTGTCTTCCCCGCTCCCCACACATACACAGCGTGCATGATTCAGAAATTTGATTTGAAATTTTTCTCTAAGGGATTAATGTAGTAAAAAAAACATAATATGGATAAAGACATGAAGATGACATATTCTGCCTGGAATTTGAGAAATTAAAGTGTTATGATAAGCCGTGATAATTTCTTATCATAAGAAATTAAAGTGTTATGATAAGAGAGTTAAGGAAACATACCTTATGTCATTGACCTGTAAAACTAGAGAAGAATTTGATTTGTTAAAAGTTCATGTTTACAAAAGTGTTATATCACACTCATCCTTAAACTCGGAAGTTTGTATCTATTAAAGAAATCTGATATTGTTTAAATTGAAATAGGAAGTTGCTTCCATTGCTAGTTTTTAATAATTTAAGCTTTATTTTGCACTTTGTATGTTACTTTATTGTTTGGTATTATTGTTTTATCCTACAATTAGTTCTACAAGAGAGAATAATACTATCCCATAGGCAGTGGGTAGAAATAGTAAGACAGTTTATTATTATACTATACACTGGTATTTGATGTCATGTCCCTATCACTACCTGCTTTTATTTGCAATATACAGTATTTTGTGTCAGCAATTCATCTTACATCTCTTTTGTGCTGGGCTTCATTTTATGGTAAGATTAGGTGGTGGAATTCATTTCCTAATATTAACCATTAGATTAAATTGCCTTGAAAAATGATTGTATCTAGGTTGCTAATCATTTTTTTTCAAGCGATGCTTGAACATATTCTGTGGCTCGTGGATATATGTGGAATGGTAACTAGTTCTGAATATTCCAGTCTCTCTGTACTGTTTAGTTATGGATTTATTTGCACAGAATTGAGGGTAACATTCCCCTCCCGCAGAGACTAGTTCCTGGCATTTAGAAAAATAACATTTCTCTCTCTCTTTTTCATAAAAGACACAGTCCCTCCTTGTCTGTAGAGAGGAAGCTCTTTCTGTGTCAATCAAATCCCATGACGAAGCATTAAGGGAGAACCAGAAGTTCAGAGGGCAAATAGGTGCCATTGAAGAAAGAGAGAAGCGCAAGGTAACACCAGATGGGGAAAGACACTTACCAGTTTTGTCTACACTTCTCAACTAAGTAATTTCACCAAAAACACCTTAATGTTTCTATTTATCATCCATAAAGACTTCGGTTAATTATTTATCAGGTATTCCTTTGGCTGTTTCAAATATTCCGGTCACTATATATTAGGTGCTGGGAGAAGTGAGGAACAACCACTTTGCTGCTCCATTTTTCACTCCAGCACCACAAGGATAGACAGTATGACAGAGTAGGGCTGACTGTTATTTGATAGTTGGAAAAAAAACAGCCAGCAAGGTGATTTTTCAAAATATTTTTTGAATTATAATTTCCTCATAAGGTGAAATAGATGGAATGATGACATCTGATCAGAAAAAGTCTTCCTACTTCACAGCAGAGTAGATTTTTTTCAATTGATTAAACTTCCTGAGGCACTTAACTATCATACTTAGAAAGAGTAAAGAAAGCAAATTTTTAAGCTACAGATCTACGTTAATTTACCTAAATAGTTAGCAATAGTTATTTTCCATACCTCACTGGTCTCCCCGGAATAAACAAGAAAAACCTAACCAGTGCAATTTATTTATTTATTCAGCTTCTACAGAATATATCATTATATTCTTGCCAGCATGATTTTTTTCTGTTTCTGTTAAAACTCACTGCATCTAGGAGCCAAATAGTGTGCTGTTTATAATTTTTGCATTATACAAATACCCATGCACACATTCCAGTCACAGTACAACAGCCCAACAACAATCCTGCCTGGTTCCTCAGGCTCAACCAGTTGCCAAATGCATCCCAAGCCCACATCAGAAAAAAGCAATCACAAATATACGAAAACTTAAACTCAGAAAAAGTTCAGTAAACAAATAAGCCCAGAGCCACCCAGAATCATGTGGGAGAGAAATGTCATAGAAACAGCAATTATAAGTAAGTGTGCACTCGACAAGAACAAAATTTACTGACTGTCAAAGCAAAACATATTCTAGGCATTTGAAAAAGTTAACAGCAGGCCAGAAAACCTGGCTAGATGGCTAAATCTTAATCACCTAGCCCACAGGTCGGCAACCTGCAGCTCTGGAGCCGCATGCGGCTCTTTGAGCCTTCCCCTGTGGCTTCCAGTCTCCTTTGCCATTTGCAGAGAGAGACAGAGACAGAGAGAGGCACTTACCCTTCCCTGCTTCTCTCTCTCTCTCTCTCTCTCTCTGTGTGTGTGTGTGTGTGTGTGTGTGTGTATAAAAAAGTGGACTCACAGTGTTCGAGGAGCAGAAAAGCTTACAGGGCGGGGCTCCTGCCTTGGCTGCGTCTCTGCAGGAAGCAGGAACCAGGAAGGAGGAAGGGCAGGAGAGAGCTAGCTAGCCCAGCTATGCTGACTCAGGAATTCTGGGAGTTGAAGTCCATGAGTCATAAAAGAGCCAAGGTTGCCTACCCCTGAGCTTGTTGGAGAACAGCTTGAAGCCAGCTTGCCAGAGAGAGAGAGAGAGAGGGGGGAGAGAAAGAGAGAGAGAGAGAGAGGGAGAGAGAGAGAGAGAGGAAAGAGAAAGAAAGAGTGGGGGAAGAAGACTGGCAGACCAAGGGCAGAAAGAGAGAGAGGGAGGGAGAGAGAGAGAGGGACAGAGACCCTTTTGACATCTAAAATGAAGATAACACTGCATATATCCTTTTTTACATACATACATACATACATACATACATACATACATACATACATACAAGGTAAAAAAGGATATATGCAGTGTTATCTTCATTTTAGATATCAAAAGGGTTTTGCGGCTCTCAGTATTTTGTTTTTAGTGGGAAATGGGTCCAAGTGGCTCTTTGAGTGTTTTGGGTTGCCTACCCCTGTCCTAGCCTAAGATTTTCAGTCCATTGTGGTGTCAGAGCCAAATGGATAATTAACCACAACAGGAACATTTTGAAGGTACTATATTGGCTTATTATGTTGAGAGTGCACTCAAACACCACACCCAAACTCTAACAACAGCCTACACTGTATTAGTAGCCCTTTCATAATCTCATTGCTACCCACCTATATGAAATTCCACATAATGAATCTTCAAAAAAAAAAAAGGCTGGAACTTTCCAAGCAGGAGTGCCAGAAGCTATCTACAGTCCCTCTGAGATTTGCCTAGGATGGACTCTACTCTGTTGGGTTGGCCATTTCTCAATCACTCAACCCAGCCTCAGCCAAAAGATATGATGACTAAGCTGATTAAAAACAAAACAATCACAAGTCTCAAGACAATGTTCCGGTTGCAACAGTGCAAAATGACTGTTTTATCCCAAAATCAAAATTGACCCACGGTGGGTTTTTTTTTTTTTTTTGTCAAGTCAAAAAACAACCTGGAATAACCTGCAGCACCGTCACAGACCATTACTTATAGAGAATATTTGTAGCTCAAGGTCGAAATGAAATTCCTGTGCCACTGATTAGGAACCATTGCACTAGGCCAGGGGTAGGCAACCTTGACTCTTTTATGACTCGTGGACTTCAACTCCCAGAATTCCTGAGCCAGCACAGCTGGCTCAGGAATTCTGGGAGTTGAAGTCCACGAGTCATAAAAGAGCCAAGGTTGCCTACCCCTGCACTAGGCCATATGGATAAATACATCTGTGAACAAAGTGGTTACGTCTACTCCTCCATTTGTCACACCATATTGTCTAAATTTGATTGATTCTCAGGCCATATTCTTGCTACGTCTATGATCCTGAATATGATCTCCCCATTCCTTGGTGATGTAATAGTGAAGACTCAGGCTCAGTTTTACTTGAGTCCTTTCATCTTACCCCAAATGTCAAGATTTTTCCCCCTTGCTTTTCCTGTATCTAGATGATAGTGATCTCTTGTACTGGCTCTTATTTTTGTCTGTTAATTTCACTTATAAAATAATAAATAAAAATCCTGCTATCGGTAAAGTAAAATTCCCATGTTCTGAGGAGAAACTGACCTTGAACCTGGCTGGTCCAGCTTTGTCTGATGTCATTTACTTCTCTGAAAGTCCACAGAGAACTGTTCAAAAGTGGAATTGGTAATTCAGGGATAGAACGTGTGCGTTGTGCCTAGATTTAATCCACGGCACGCCTCTGTTCATTCTCCAACTAGATCTAGAAAAGACTATGAACAATTGCTAACACTTAAGTAGATGAACTTAATTTGGTTGGATTTAATATTGGGCAGTTCCCTTTGTTCCTAAAGTGAACTTGTTCCACAACCTTAGGTAGATCAGAATCCACCCACATCAATAAACCTGGACATAATGGTAGCAATCTCTTTTACAAGGCTGCATCACTGCCCCAGTGCATTTGAGGCACTCTGAGGTTGCATTTCATACATGGTAACGATTTATTCCGCACTGAAGGCATGACAACATTTTCATAGCTCAAGATAAAGATGGAAGTTTGCCGCACGGAGAAAGTTGCTTTTCATAAAAAAAGTGCAACGGTTTGTCTTCTAGCCTTGTCAATTCTGTGCGGCAGCCACAGTTTTCAAGGTTGTCAAAGGAAGAGATGTTTACAGAGATTCTTTAACTAAGACCATTGTCTGATATTCTTCAACTAGGACCATTTGCTTGTAAAAAAAACCCGGGTCCTCTGCTCCTGAGCTGTGCCCAAGATATGCAAAATCGTTGTTGGGCCAACTGCTCATTGCCTGTCATGTTGTTGTCCTACAGGTGGCAAATCTACAACGCAAGCTGGAAGAAGCAAAGGAAGATAACATCAAAATGACCACAATTCTAGAAAACGTGTTGACTTCTCATAACAAGATGCAGATAGCTTTGGGAAAGGTGCAGATGGAATTGGAGCACAAAGATTCTGATATTGCTGGCTTAAAGAAAGATAGGTGAATGAACTTGCCATCCTCCCACCTTGTACATCGCTCAGTATGGCCAACTGAATGGTTTTTATTGGTGTGGTAGACATTAGTACCTACCTTGAAAAAAGGTCAAATATAAAATATCAGGATTTGTTAATAAAATATTCTAAAATACTAGGCAATATTTGAGATTTTGAAGAAGAAAAAAAAACCAAGCACATTCTCTGAGTACATCTATTCTTTGGGCTATTTCTCTTTTGATGCAGGACCCAGAACGAGCAAAGAATTCAGACGCTGGAAGAAGAGCTGGAAGACTGTCAAGGCAAGCTAGCTTTGGACTCCCAGCGCAATGCGAAGGTAAAAAGGGAAGCAACTTCCAGTGACTAAAATAGACAGTCTGTTCAGTCTGGGATTGGGGACATTATCAGTAACAGAAATGACATTCTGTGCTGACGAAGTATTGATATAATTTGGTTGAAATGGAAGGCTCTTTTAGCTGTGCTTATACTCTTTGTGTTGCCATTTACAATGTGAGGTTGATAGCAGGATAAGTGGTTGATACTGATTGTAATGAAGAGGTTCCCAGGCCCTCTTTTGTTTTTAGGGGGGCGGGGGGGGGTGATTGTAGGCATTACACACACACACACACCTTTATTATTTTTACAAATAACTCAAGGCAGCAAACATACCCAACACACCTTCTTCCTCCTATTTTCCCCACAACAACCACAACCCTGTGAGATGAGTTGGGCTGAGAGCAAGGGGCCAAAGTCACCCAGCTGGCTTTCAATGGCTAAGGTGGGCCTTCAACTCACAGTCTCCCACTTTCTAGCCTGGCATTTTGCAAAATGACTGTTGAGAGGGCCATTCCCGTTCACAAAATGGTTGCCCCGGCAGATGCAGCGTATGGCAACAGGAAGCATTTTAAAAATATAAAATACAGTTCGTGCAGAAAGCCTGGCAAATGTCAAGTGAAGCATCTTTGGACACCCTGGCTTTGTAGTAATAGATTGCATGTCACACAATTCTTGTCACCCCTGTGCTTCCTTCCATACTATGAAAGATGACCTCACTTCGTAAAGCCCTGGAAACCTCCAAACTGGACAAGAAGAAACTTATCCAAAATTTAGACCAAACTCTGCAGACCAACAGTGCCTTGGAAAGCAAACTCTCTCTTGTTCAAGATGAGCTGGAAAGCAAAGAAGCAGAATGCCAGCAATTAGCGCAATGCAGGTCAGAGTTTGTTTACTTATATATGCATTTCCCACTGCATTACAGAGCCTCTAGGTGATGTACAATGTCATAAAGATGATACAACAAAATTAAATTTTACAATCCAGTTATAAACATAAATCTATTGGTACTGCTAATTAATCCCCAGAGGTCCTCCCAAAAAACCCAGTTATCCCAAGCGTTCAGAAGGCTTGGAGGGATGGATCAAAAACAAAGTGAAATGAACAGAAAATCTGGTGTAGATTTTGGAGGGAGCTCTTTTGCCTATTTGAGGATTGTATTTTCAAAACGGAAGAGATGGGACTGATGTCCTGTAAGAATTCCTTTTTCCTTCTAAAGGGACCAGCTCATTGAAGAAACCAAGAGGGAGACAAAGTTCTATGCAGATCGCCTGGAGACCCTGAAGAAACAGTTTCAGACGGAACGAGAAGTGGCGAAGAAAGCAGCCCAAAAAGAATCAGCCGAGGTGAGGAAAGGGAACAGTTCTGAAGTGAGTTCTTAATAATAATAATAATAATAATAATAATAATAATAATAATAATAATAATAATAATAATAATAATAATAATAATAATAATAATAATAATAATAATAATAATAATAATAATAATAATAGTAAAGTTGGAAGGGACCTTGGAGGTCATCTAGTCCAACCCACTGCTCAGGCAGGAAACCCTATACCAGCGGTTCTCAACCTATGGGTCGCGACTCCATTTGGGGTCGATCAACCATTTCACGGGGGTCGCCAAGCAAGGCTGTCCGCCATTTTTTTTCCCTTTTCCGCCGGGTGCCTTACCTCCCTTGAGCTGGGCCAGCTGGTGGTCGGCCTGCTCAGTCTCTGCCACTTGCCAGCTACGCCTTGGCCGGTGCAGGGGGCGGAACCACGCATGCGCAGCGCTCCCAGGCAGGGAAAGTCCTCGACTTACGACCGGTTGGGTAGTCCTCGACTTACGACCGGTTTAGTCCTCGACTTACGACCGGTTGGGGGTCGCGGCATTAAAAAGGTTGAGAACCACTGCCCTATACCATTTCGGACAAATGGCTGTCCAGTCTCTTCTTAAAAACTTCCAGTGTTGGCGCATTCAGCGCTTCTGGAGGCAGGTTGTTCCACTGGTTAATTGTTCTAACTGTCAGGAAGTTCCTCCTTAGTTCTAGGTTGCTTCTGTCTTTGGTTAGTTTCCATCCGTTGCTTCTTGTCCTGCCTTCAGGCGCTTTGGAGAATAGCTTGACTCCCTCTTCTTTGTGGCAGCCCCTGAGATATTGGAACACTGCTATCATGTCACCCCTAGTCCTCCTCTTCATTAAACTAGACATACCCAATTCCAGCAACCGTTCCTTATATGCTTTAGCCTCCAGTCCCCTGATCATCTTTGTTGCTCTTCTCTGTACTCTTTCTAGAGGTTGCTCTTCTCTGTACTCTTTCTTGACAGATTCTACTCCAATAAGGAATAAAATAAAGGTCCTATGTCTCCACTGCACGCTAGTTGCAACAGATAGTCCTTGAGTTACAGCAATAATTGAGACCAAAATTACCATCACTGTGTGATAACAGTCACAAAGTACAAATATCACATGACCCTCATCAGTTAGTGTTGGACAGGTCATTAAGCGGAAAGCAGAAGTAGGGAGCATGGGGGTGCCACAGGAATGGGGAGGCTAGGCCTAGGCTACAGGCGAGCCAGAGGAAGCGGCATGAGCTAGAGAGGCTGGAGAATGAGGACGTGGGATACATCCAATTGTAGGGAGGTCATGGAAAAAGGACTTGAAAGTGCACGCGTGCAGTCGCATGCAGGCCATAGAAGCAGGGTACACACATATGTACATTCGCAGGCACACCATAGAAAGAGAGTGTGTGCGTGTGTGTAATCAAAAGGTGGCCATGAAAAGTGCACAGGATGTGTGCAATCACAAGGCGTTAATGGATGGAGAGCATGGAATATGTATGTGCAATCACAAGGAAATTGTAGAAGGATGGCACAGGGTAAGTGCAATTGCAGGAGGTAAGGAGAATGCAGTGCAATGCAAGTGAAGAAATGCCCGGGGAGGGGGAAAGGAGATTTACCTTAGTGACTCGTGAGCTTCCCTGCCAGCTTCCCCAGTGACTCTCTGGAGAAGCCAGTAGGGAAGGTTGTAAATGGCAATCCCGGGATTGTCTGGTGCTTGGCAACCTGCGTTCAGAACTTGGCCACCAGAACTTTGGGAATGGGCGTCAAGTTCCTTCAAGGGATGTTGTAATTGTGAACGGTTGCTGAACAAATGGTTTTAACTCAAGCACTACCTGTAACATGCTTCCTTTGGAATTCATATCAATGGTATTAAAGAACTTAAAAAGATGTAGTTAAGCCTGGTTTATGTTTATCCATTCCTTAGTAAAGAGAGGCCATAGACTACTTCAGAATCTTCTGCATGCCAATTATGAGTGGTGGATCCAATACCTCTAACAGAAAGTATCTAAAATTTGAGCGGAGGTTCCCATTACTCTAAAACAGGGCTTTTCAACCTTTTCACCCATTATACCACTTTTAGGATATGGCAATATCCGAGTACCACTAGTCGCCTGGCCCTAGCAAGGTGTCAAAAACTTGATGACCCCCCCCTCCAAAAAGGGAAAAAAGTGATAAAGTACAGATAGTCCTTGATTTACAACATTTCACTTAGTGACTGTTCGAAGTTACAATGGCACTGAAAAAAGTGCCCCCAAGCCACAGCCGAGCAAGACACCTGCCTGCCCATCCGGTGGCGCTCTTCCTCCTGTCCGAGGTTTTCATTGTTGTGAGCATTTCTGTTGAGGATTGGCAGTGGGGGTGGGGTGGCGGGTGTTTGGTTTTTATTCCCCCCCCCCGTCTGCTGGGTGGTTGCAGCAGGTTTTGGTCACTTCACATGACCCTGGGACACTGTGACCGTCATAAATATGAATCAGTTGCCAAGCATCTGAATGTAAATCACAAGACCCTGGAGATGCTGCAACATTCCAGCAGATCGGCGCTTCTTCTGGGCTCAGCAGAAGTGTCAGGATCAGCGCCGACCTCCAGCTGGAGCCTGGCCTTGATCCTGGTGCTTCCACTGAACCCTGATCAGCTGGAAAGCGGCACTGATCCTGGCGCTTCCACTGAGCCCTGACAGCCCTGCAGCTCCAGCCATCTCTCGCTCAGGCTTGTGCGGTGCTGCCACCGGCTCAGCTCATTCCCCTCCCCTGCTACCACTTTTCTAGGATGGTCGCGTACCACCTGCCAAGGGCCAATGTACCACAGGTGGTACCCGTACCACTGGTTGAAAAGCCCTGCTCTAAAAAAGCCTTATATCCCTAAACGGAAGCCAGACAAAAATTATTCTCCAAGCAGGAAACCAAAATCTATGAGCTTTCAGAGTGATGAGACAAAAGTAAGAATTCAGACACAGCCTTTTTTCAGATGAACAGGCATTGCCTCTGTCTCTTAACCCGATAGGTTAAAAAAGCTCTGGAAGAGGCCTGCTCTAAATCTACCGAAATACTACGCTGCAACAAAGAACTGCGGGCAAAAGTGATAGACCTGGAAGCCGCGTTGGCAAATCAGAAGGAGAAGGTTAAAAAGCAGAAAATACTAATCACCCAGTACTTCAACTCCAAGACCAACAATACCCACAATGCAGAGAAAATCAAGGTAGGTTGATAGCTTAGGTTGCCTTTGCCTTCTTTGCAAATAGCCTTTTTGTATGGCCTGCATCTGCCTTTGCTGCAACTGTTAGTGGTGGGTCTATAAACTTAGAATGGAAGTTTTAGAGAAAACAATAGAATGTGATCTGATTGCAAAATCTCTCTTGTAAAATGGCTGGATCTTTAGTAGTGCTGAGACAATACTAAGTTTTTTTGAAGGCAAAAAGTGTGCCTTTTCTCTCCATAGAGGATTAAGATCAGACATGTTAAACACAAGGCCCGGGGGCCGGATGCAGCCCACGAAGTGGTTTCATGTGGCCCGCGAAGCCATCCTGGAAACAGTGAGGGAACGGCCCCCTCTGCCTTGGCCCTGGCCCAGGCCAGCTGGGAGCCAATGTACAATTTTGTGGTGGCCATCTATGCTGAAACACATTCAGTCTTAGCTCCATAAGGCCCCCCTCCCCTTGCATGGCCTGAGAGGAACAGTGAGGCTCCTCCAGTGGACCATGCCTTGGCACTTGCCCTGGTCCCACCCCCTTCTGCCAGAGACCCTCAGATCTATCCCACTCCTGCCCAGGCCCCCACAGGCACTGTTGACGCGAACGATGTAGAGCTGGCCACAGCCACCCAGTAGGCCACACCCACTCCATCCACTAGGCTGCACCAACCCTGGCCACACCCACCCGGCCCCTTGAGGGCAACCACAATGCTGATGAATCAATGAATGAAATTGAGTTTGACACCCCTGATTTAGATTAATAAAGCCAACCATAGTTTCCTGCAGGGCTTGGGAAACCTGGCAGTACTGAGACAGCCAGAACGGCTTAAATGAATACGTGTGGCTTGCTCGTCGTGAGCAAAACTAAAGATTGCACTAGAGTTAGGGTGGGATGGGGCAAGGAATTCATACACTAGTTAGCTAAATTAAAATAGCTAAATTTTAATTGCGGTTTTCCCGTTGTTGCTGTTCTGCAACTGATTGCTGGCAGATGATGCGGGCAATGTGGAGAGCAAAACCTGGATTTGATGTTCCTGCTTTCTCTGGCCAAGCCTGGTCAGGATCACAATAATATTTGCAGCCTCTCTCTTAATTTCCTCACCACCCCTGAACGCAGGAGCCTTCCCAATAGTCCGAGCCTAGTTTACGAACTGGTTTAAAGTTGCAGAACTTAACAAGACCTGTATTTTTTGAGATTCCTATCCTGGATTTCTTTTCAGAATTTCTGCTTGTTTGAAATACTTGAGGTGAAATAATAAACAGGAGCAAGTGGCAGCGAGGAAATGTGCCTGGGGCTGCCAGCGGTCTCACTTAAATTCTGGACCGTTAGTATCTTGCAGCATCACACTGGAAGAAGGGCTAGTGGAGAAGGTTCCCAGCTATGCAGCTATTAAGGCCCCTTATACTGCAGAAAAGGCCTTGACAGAACCAGAGATGGTGGGGCCAATGCAAAGTAGTGTGATTTTTTTCCCTCCAGATCTCTGCCACTTTTAAAACGAATGTATTTATTTTTGAGGACATGCTAGAACAGTGATGGCAAATCTTTTGGAGACCGAGTGCCCAAAAACCGCCTCGTCCCTACCCGCTCCCACCTCTCCTGCCCGCAGGGCCACCCACCACCTCCATGGCCTGCCACAGCAGATCGCCCAGGCGGCCCCGCAGCGTCATGGCGGCCACGCCCTCTGTCCCCGCTGCCTGGCTGCCATGTCCTTGGCTGCACTGCTCTGCGCAGGCTGCGCCTGGGGCGTCTCTCCTCTGGGGGGGGCTGCTGATGAGGAGGGCACCATGGGGTGTGTGGCAGGGCTGGGGCGATGGCGTGCGTGCCCACAGAGAGGGCTCCGAGTGCCGCCTCTGGCACCCGTGCCATGGGTTCGCCAACACTGTGCTAGAAGATAGCCCTGGCGCGCTCTTTTATCTTCTGAGTTTTTACTACCAGGTTCTTTACCCTGGAGCAGTCATTGTAAAATTGAAATGCCTGCCTGCTTGCTTCATGCAGCAGCCTGAAAACAAGAAAGGGTACTTTGGAGTTTTGGTGTCTGGCAGGAGAGAGCAGACCCTGTCGTTTAGTGTAGGTGTACTCTGACACAGTAGATGTCGGGATGCTTTCCTCTCATTGTTGTGAAATACTTTTCAGGAGATTGAGTTGGAATTGAGGCAAATGGAAGAGCTGAAGGACCTATACCAGAAGAAAAACTACGAGCAGGTAGAGTCAAATTTTTTTTATACTGTAGCAAGCTCGGTACTAAAATGCTTGGTTTGATCACGGAGTCTGATTCCTTCTTTTTTCTAGTCCCTTAGTATCAAACAATTTGCCACCGAATTAACAAGCCTACAAAGTGAGATGCAGCAACTGGCCAAAAATCAGCAAGTGATGGAAAATCAGCTGGAAGAAGAAAGGAAAAAGCGGAAGCAGCTTGAGGAAGAGTGCCAAGTAATCCCAATCCCCCTTTTGAGCTCGTAGTTTCTTTCAACTGAGCATCTTAATATTTTGCCTATAGTGAAGGCTAGTCTAAGGTCCCTCTTTTTCTGTCCTTTTGTTTGATAGAAAGAAATACCTGTTAGTACTAATCTTAAATCATATTGAAATTACCGTAGAACAGTGTTTCTCAACCTTGACAATTTTAAGGCATGTGGACTTCAGCTCCCAGAATTCCACAGCCAGCATTGCTGGCTGTGGAATTCTGGGAGTTGAAGTCCACATGCCTTAAAATTGTCAAGGTTGAGAAACACTGCCGTAGAAGAATACATAATTGTAGACTGGTTTGTAATTTTTTTTTCCTGCTCCTTTAGACTTTGGAAAACACCATTAAGCAGCTCAAGAAATGCAAGGAGGCTACTGAAGAGAAATTAAAAGAAGCCAGCATAGAGTCTCAACAGGTAGATGCAGAGACGAAAAGGGGGGAAAAAATCCTGGGGCAGAGTTGCTATTTTGCTTGCAGTTATCATGCTTGGAAAGGAATTGTTCTGTCCCCGTCTCACGCACGCACCCAACCAGCCAGCTGAGGGTTAAATAAACGTCTCAAACACTCCACGCCACTGATAAGGAACTTGGCAGCAACTCCATAGCTGCCTGCCAAGAACTTTTTACTCCGATAACACAGACAAAAATACACACAGTTTCAATAGTCCAGTTTGTAATTAAATCCACAGCAAATAGGCGTTGTGTCCAAAGGTGCAAAGTGATTCGCCAGAGATTTAGCTTTGTCCGTCACAGAGTCTGAATGGCCACCACACTCTCTTTTATAGCCTGTGGGGTGGGGTCCAGTGACTCGGCTTAATCTCTGGCACGCCTCGTTTTCTGCTGCGCACGCTTGTCTCGCCTACGCTGGCGTGGGTCCAGCCACAACGTATCTTCGTCACTATCCGACGGCTCGGAAACACCTGGCTCCTGGCCAATCTCTTCTCCGTCGGGAGACACCTGAGGCATTGCCAGAGAGGAGGGTCCTGGAGAGAGAGGCCTGGTCATCTCCTCTCCTTCATGTTCAGAGCCTTCTTCCTCCGATAAGATGGGCTCACAGGACGGAACCACAAAAGGAATTAAGTTTTACAGATCAGATTAAAGCTGGCTTGGCATTCCTGAACTTCTCATTACTGAAGTAAGAGCTAATTTTAGGATTTGATTCAAAGTTTCAGAACTTATCAGTATTCTAATACTTATCATATATTATCAATCACTGATGTGAAAGCCTAGGAAAACGGCACTCCTTTTTTTTATAATCAATAAGCAGTACTTCATTTCTGATATCCTTTCTCTGCCCTAGATATCAGCTAACCTAGAAGAAGCTCATTACTGGTTCAAGTCCAAGTTTGATAGTCTGCAGCAGGAACTACTCAAAAACCGAAAATCAAAGCTGGGTGAAGAAAGTGAAGAGGAGGTCAGTATTGGAACAACGTCCACAAATGAAATACTTGCTGTTGCTCTTATGTCATAGTACACCATGCCATTTGAGAGCAGTTGGCTTCGTACATAAAGCTAAGCCATAGTATGTATGGCTTTTTTGGTCTTAGCATCATGTTCTGTGAACTCAACCATTTTAATGTGAAACCGATTCATGTATTAGTGCAGTGGTGGCGAACCTATGGCACATGTGCCAGAGGCGGCACTCAAAGCCCTCTTTGTGGGCACGCGTGCCATGCCCCGGAGATGGCAAACGTCCCTCTTCAGCCAGCCGCCCGAGGTCCCATGTGGCCGGATGCATCCCGGCACGGCTGGTTTCCCTCCCTCTCCCGTCCCATCCCGTCCCTCCTGCCCTTGCATGCTCTCCTTTTCCCGGGCACGACCCACTGCATCGCCTCCTCAGCTGTCGGCCAGCTGTCCAGCTCAGAGATGGCTTCTCTGAACTGCTGGCAGCGGGCTGCAGAGCACCAAAGTGTGCCGGTCAAGGAGCCAGCATCCTATTGCTGCTGACGGACACCGTCGGCCCCCATGAGCTCGCTGGCCTGTGTGTGTGTGGGTCGATGGTGTCAGGCAGCAGCTGCCCCAGGCCCTGCCTTGCTTTGCCCCGTGGCCTGCCTTGCTGCCACAGACGTCCCTCCCCATGAGCAACATTGAGGTGACCACGCCCACTTTGGCCATACCCACCCAGTCTGCCATGACCACCACAGCCACACCCATCCATTGGGCCACGTCCCATCTGGCACCCGGCGATAAATAAGTGGGTTTTGGGTTGCAGTCTGGGCACTCGGTCTCTAAAAGGTTCGCCATCTCTGTATTAGTGTATTGTGGGAACTCATTAGCTACCATATATTCAGTCAACCAAGAAGGAACAAACATTGGCACAGTATGCAATCCCAGTCTAGGATTGTTCCCAGAGGTGAACAGTAGGCGCCAATATCAGTAGCTGTTAAAATTCAGTGCTGATTATTGCAAAGAAGACCGTGGAAAACCTTCCTCTACTAAAGAGATACACAAAGTTTGACTAAAAGAAAGAATAGGAAACCTTGAAGGATTCATCAAAGATAGGCCTTCTTTACATTCCCAGCTGATCATAAGAGCTGCCTGAGGGAAGAAATTCAACAAATACAGATTTCATAACCTGAGAGTGGAACTGCATACTGTTGACACTGGACTTCTCAAGTCTCTTCAAAAGCTAGATGTTTTATGCGGGGGGGGGGGGGAATATATCTTACCTCTGATTTGGAACATTTACCATATTGTATTATCATTCATAAATGAAACAAGAAAACAAAACTGAGTACCTATCAGTTGCATTTAACACATGTGTGAAGTTCATTTCTTGGACCACCCTCCCCTTATCTGAGCCTACTTCAAAACCTAGGATTGAGGTTAGGGTCAATTTTTTAAGGCTTGAAGAAAATGAGACATGATTTAACTGGACTAGAGGAAAAAGTTGGTAAAATTTGAAAAGTCTGCGTTTATATCAGCCATGGTTAGTTCTAATCAATTGTTTTCCCATCTTCTTCAAAAAATATCTGATTTAAGGTATAATTTAAATTTTATCTACAGCTGTTTTTTTAAAAAAAAATATCTGAAAATTAAGATTGATAATTCTTTCATAGTTTCTCCCAAGAATGTTCACTGCAGAAATCTGCTAACCAGATTTTTGGATTTTAAATGCTTGTAAAATGTTAGTTTTAGCAGATGCATATTTCATTTTGGTCAGATGAGAATCAAAATATGATTATAAAAGTATCAGTAGATTTGACCTTTTCTGGTAATTCTCAGCTCTGACAAAATGTTCTTTTGACAGAATAAGCCAGTGAAGATTCCTAGCCAGGCCTGCCTGAAGCGGTGGGAGACCAAAAATCGCCTGAAGCTCATGTCCAGGAAATATTTATCAGAACAAAATAATTGATGACCTGCTTACCCAGGAGGTTCCAGGATGTAAAAGATGACCCTGCACCTATGAACATCATGTCTCAGATCTAGGGCCCCAGTAATGGTGGTCATACCTGGAAAGGAGCCAAATGGTAGATCATTTCAGTGTGATCCTCCACATACCGATGTTAACAGAGGAGATCTTGTATGAACTAGGAATGCTCTACACTAATGAAGAAAAGTCCTCTAAACTTTAGGCACTAGGCTTCAGCTATCAAGTCTTTGAAATGCCTCTGTGGAACTTTTCAGACCGGAAAACTTCAAGTTTTATTAAAAATAAATTATGTGCCTCAATCTTAAACTCTCCCTGAGCGAATAACTTCCATTTTTAAAGTTACACATAGGATTCAAATCTACACAGGAGCTAAGTGTACAGAATCGACCTTGTTATATTATGTACACACAATACACCAAGATATGATTTGTATGTCTTGTATATTGACAGTTGTGCTTTATTTGCAATTCAGGAAAGGAAAACTATTTGGATTTCTTTCTTGTTAAGTGGCAGGTCTAAAGCCTTGATCGGGCTAATTTTATAGAGAATAAGGCTGGCATCCAAATACATTTTTCACAAAGGGTGGTCTTCATGAGTCCTCTCAATACAATGTATAGTTTGAACAAATACATCACCTCCCAAAATAAACTGCCAGGAGAGGAAAGATGTATGACAGAAATATTTTCATAACTACTAAAATTATAGTAACAAAATTCATAATTCAGTCAACTATGTTTTACTAACCGTTCTTACCTGCTTGTCCTAATCACCCATCGTTATTTAGGAATTGAACTGTTCGGTATGAGATGAGAAAACAATATAAAAGCCAGAAAGTTAGTCCTTTATAACATTGGTGATTTTTATATTTACATGCACGAAGTACAAAATCAGCATTTCATAAAAAAAAACTTTAAACAAGTATGTCAATTGACTGTTCATTGAACTATAAAATATTTTCTCAGGCCTCCAAATAAAAGTCTTACAAGGAATTGGTTCACAAATATCAAAACAACTGGCCTTTCCAAATATTTTCACCCTAAATCAATCTTTTTTTTTTACTTCAGTGTCCTCCAGACTTCCAATTCCCAGAATTTTCAGCAATGATCCTGGTAATTGGGATTCAGAAATAGAAATGGGCATCCAGATTGAGGAACATTTACCATAAATCATGGATAACAATTATATATTTCTCAACTTTCGCTGTTCTAGATAACTACTGTATAGTATACAAGCCTGCTATATATCTTGTAGGGGTATGGGGTTTGTTTTTAAGAATAAAACATTTACTTTTTTGTAACAGCTGCAGTTTGTATTTTGTTCTAAAAAGAGCACAGTTCTCTTCTTAAGCTATAAAATGTATTTCAAGTCAATATAGTTTAAGAAATATTATGACATAGAGAATAGTTATTTTAGACTGCCACATCTTTATAATAAATTCATTTTCAATAAGTTGTTAAAAGTAAAGAAATAGAACTTGGTCTAAAGAAGCTGATTTTGGCCTTTGTTTTATTGTTATCATATCCTGAAATTAACAAACAGTAAAACAGTTTCTCTTCTGTATTCTTTTTAAATAAGAAAACTACGCATAACAATTTGAGTGTTCACTTCTTCCAAATGAAGAACCAGATGTTGCTAAGCATTTGCCATTCTTGTAAACAATCATGTACTCTAATAGAACAAGAGGCATGACAGTCCCAACCTTGGCCTAAACACTGGGTTTTGTAAAGGTAAGTAACAGCCAGTGCTTTTCTGGAATAAGTTTTGTATATCAAAAAGCTCTTGAATGTTCTTGATTCCTGTACAGATTCAACATGTGTGTTGGTTACATAGGGTTAGGATTAAGTTTCACAGAGGAAAACAGCACAACCTTCAGCTCTTATCAAGAAAGCTCTTAGCTGACTTCTATCAAGGAAGTTCTAAGTCTTCTTGTATTTCTCATTCAGTTTTAAGGAGAATCAGAGTGCTGAATTCAAAGGCTGGAGTCATTTCATGATGTCTCTGTTTTGACCATTCTTCCATCAGTCTCTTCCAAGTCTCCCCATAAAAACAGAAGTTGTTTATAGAGCTGCTTTTCTTTAAAATCAAGGAAAGGAATTCATTTCCCTGACCAAGTGTGTAAAACTTTGTCCTCATACAGTTCCATATGTATACAACAGTTTGCGAGCCATTCGAATATTTCCACTGCTCTGATAGATGAGTGACAAATTGAAAGCAATATCTTTTCGCAAGTCTGTCTGGCCAGCTTCTATTCCCTAGTTTAAAGGAGAAAAATCTATTTTAAGAAGTCACAAAATACCTTTTCCCCCAAAATTTATATACATAAATTATACATGTATTTATAATTTATTTAAAACATTTAAAAAGATTAAAAACTAATACAAACTAAAAAAAAAGAAAGAAATAAAGAGAGAGTTAAAAGTACAAGAAAGGAAACAAAAAGACAAACATAAAAGAAAAAAGATACAAATAACAGGCTACCACACTTTATAGCAGTTATAAATACAATTATAGCTCTATCTCTTACTCTATGGTTACAAAATGATTCTCTTCTTTATATAATCTATCCTGTCTAATCATCAAAACCATAAATTATGTTGATTTTTTCTCTAATCGTGGAAAAAAAGCACATAAGCACTTCCCTGTCAGCAATAAACATCGATACTGTCTTTCCTTGAAACCAAATCTTTAACAATAGTTTAATTTTGGAACACTGCTATAGAGGGTGGCACTTTGTGAGAATGTTCATGTGTCCTAACATTCGAATACCTATGAAATGCTGTTTCATACAATACCTCTAGGACCAATGGAGGTAATTCCAGTGCCTTTTTGTAATAGTGAATAGCAAGATGTACCAATCCCAGTTGATGAAGGGCGCGTCCTAAGTTGTAGTAAGATTCTTGACAAGAACCACGAAGGCTCAGGTACCGTTGCAGGAATGAAAACCCCTAAATTTAAAAAAAAAAAAAAAACTCCACTAATGCAAAAATTAAAAATGACAAGTAACAATTGAGACATCAGAAGTAATACTGTCAAAATTAAATTCGCATATGGCCATCATTAAATGCAGTAAAATGTCTTGCATTAATATTATTCCATATGATACACCGTGGAAGCAAAAACTGGACTTTGAAGAAACAGGATAGGAAGGGAATTGACACTTTGGACATTTAGTGTTCGAGAAGACTGCTGAGAATACCACAGACAACCAAGAAAACAAATGAATTATTGAACAATCAACCCAGAAGTCTCATTCGAGGTATAAATGACCAGACTCAAATTACCTTACTTTGAACATATTATGTGAAGACCTAGCTCTCTGAAATATGCTCTGGGAAAAATGGAGGGAAAGAGAAAAACACAACCAGCAGCCTGGAGAAAATCTATGTGCTCACTAGGAGTTGACACCAACTTGATGGCATATAATCAATCCCCACAATGATGTACATAACACATTTTGCAGTAGTAATTCTCCCAATAAGATTCTTAAACTGCACTAGTTTATAAGTCTTAGAAAACATGGATAGTAAATCAATAATGGGATTAATTGACAGATATTGTTGACTATCCTTTCTTCTGAAACACCGCAAAAGGAAAAATAAAATAAAGATTCCAGTACCATTGGTAATACTAATCAACCTGCTTACAACCCAGCAGCTCATAAAAGATGTTTCATGCAACGTAACTTTTTATAGAGTATGAGGATTATATTTACGGTCAATTCTTGAAGGTTTGCCTAAATAAATTTAAAAGGAATTTTATGCCATTTAACGTGAGGCAAGGCTGTGCACGTGAAAGCTGTGAAAGAAAGACAACGCACCTGTACTATGAGGGCATGCCTTTTTAACACATACTTCTGAGATGCCATGTGGATGAAGATCAAGCCTATGCAAAGACTATACAGGGGTTCGTCTGAGTTAGTACGGAACGCTTGTACATATTGTCCTGAAATGAAACAAGCAGTGAAGATTTGGGAATGTCATTGATTACTGCATATATATTATTTAAAAAGCTTTCAAACAAATTTAAACCAGCAGTACATCTATGGACCATTTTATTTTTTGAAGTTTAAAAAAATAACCATTTTGGTCTACTAGGCATGTCTGAAATGTTGATAGAATGGTTGTAGTGGAGTTTGCCTATCTTTAATGAGTGGGCAAACTCTACTAGATATGGGCAAGATAGGAATGACACAAGATAGGAATCACAAAGCATTCATTTATCACAAGGCATATTGATGAGGTTGCTGTCCATCACTTATCCCCAAAGGATGCCCTCTACTGTTTCATCATAGTTTGGCCTTCGCTCGGGTCAAATGGGCATGTTTTAATCCAAAGCATTGGTTGCAGCTATTCTCCATTTTTGCTTTTGCAAAATAGCAAAATCACAGCTTCTAGTATTCCAGTTTCATATTATTACCTATCTACAAATACACGAGACATAATTCTACATACATCTTCACACATTGCACTTGTGATTTTTAATTAATAACAGCCAAAATCATACCAAGGGCATGCTTGAAACAACCGGACACAAAAGCATTGTGGCCATTTAAAACACACAATGCGTGATTGTCTGGGTTCTTCAAGAGTAATCGCAGACAGAAGCGATGGTGCCGCACATCTTGGGAATGCATGGTGATTTGGTTAAAGATATTCCAAAGCTGAGGCTTACTGACATGTTCCATTACCATTATCCTATGGAAGAAACAGGTGCTTTTCAGATTGCTTGCAAATGACAGAAAAAAATCAGTCTACAATCACTGAGGACAATGGCGTGATCTAGTCACAAGATGGCCTCTCTTTCATCCCTTTTGTATATCTCCTGTAATCAGCATGTTCTACACAGAGGCTCAATTCGCAGAATTACACTCAAAATAAGGCAGCCCAGATCACCCACCACTATATTACTTGACCTAGAATTACTCTCTTTCAACAGACAAAATGCATCACTAGACCCTTCAACTAAAAGGATTATTTCACCAGTGCTAAATTTATTTAACTCTGCGGAAGGAGGAGATGAAGATATGGCATTCTGAAGATATGGCATACAGGTGGAAGGTTGCATGAGGTGAGTTCTCAGTAGAAACAAAAGATGATCTAAATTATCTAGCAAAATACTATATCAGTAACAATCAGTTTTAATTTAAAGAGGTTTTGAAATGAATTTGCTTGTTGTTGGGATGACCCACCTGATATAATTATAAGCTTTTCTAAAATTCTTGTCTAAAACTGCTGCAGAGAGACCAAAATATTCCAGTTCTTTGCGCTTCTGCCGATCATCATAGAATGAATAATATTCCAGTGAGGAGTCCACTAGCAGTTCTGCCTCTTTGTATCGCGAAAGGTCACACAAGGCATAGATCGCCTTAAGGAGAAGGTTCCACCAATCCTCTTTTGTCAGAACACTTGTAAGCACCAAAAATATTGCTAGAGTGCAACCATAAACCATTGTTAATTTTTACACAGACCAGAACATAAAACTAAAACATAATTAAAAACATCAATAAAAGTCTGAAGTAGAGGTTAACTTGCGTGGATTCAATAAAACCAAAAGAATATCAAAAAGCCTATTGTCAGTGAAAAATTTGCTTAAAGCCTACTTAACAAAGGCCAGGGTATCAAAATTTATAGACTGCAATAGACAACTGTTTCCACAATTTGAACAACTTAATTTTTTTTACCTTTCTTTGTTGTTTCTTGGTCATCATTATCAGAGATTTTATCTCTTGAAACTTTTATAAGATAGAGATGTCTTTCTCCCGATTTTGAGCTAGATATTAAACATACCTGAGCTCTGTTCATGGCTACCTGCAAGTTGAACGTTTAAAACACAACTGAAAAAAAAGAAATACCCTACAGTAGTCCATTCTTTGCTTTCAAATAGCTTATTGATTTTTTCAGTTTGTAACTGCATCCCAGACTTAACAAAGTGAACAATAAAAAGTGCCAAAGGTTATCCATGATATAGCTGGCTTGATCCAGTTACAAAGCAGATTAAAATTGACTAGAAACCATAATTTTTTTATTGTCTGAAGTCACAACTCAATACAGAAAAAGACTCACCTGTAAAAAAAAAAGAACCTGCACACATTACCTTTTAAATGTATAATACTTTTTCTCTTATTCTGTCACATGCACCAAATACCACACATTTATTTGACGTATATTTCTATGCTACTTCCTATACAATCTCATATCGAAGAGTTACATAAAAACTATTAAAATAGTTACAAATAATTACAAAACAATTACATACAAAGCAATATTAAAGCAAAGGGGAGGAAAAAAAGACAAAAATAATATTTCGGAATTCATAGCCATCATCAGATACCTAAAAAAGGGAAAATGGAGACCTCATACACTTTAGATAGGGTACCTGTTGGCACCCTCAGAGAAATCCTTTCAATAAGTCTATAGCGATGAAAGAATTCTTGGCCCCAAGTTGTTTGCAATCTTATATTCCAAACTAAATCCGAAACAATAGCTACTTAACAGCAACAACATCATATCCATGTTCCAATCAGCAATCTGACTCCTACATTCTTCCCTAACTCTAAATTCTGGACCAAGCGTAATGGTAGTTTGTATAATAAACATTACTATCATCTAAAACCTATGATGACTATGGTATGAATAACTATGATTAGATGTTTGCTTCCAGAAAATGGCATAGTTGGCATACAAACTAATCAAGGAGAGAACCAATCTATAACTAATGAGAAATTTTCTGACAGAACAATTAATCAGTGGAACAACTTGCCTCCAGAAGTTGTAGGTGCTCCAACACTGGAGGTGTTTAAGAAATTGGACAACCATTTGTCTGAAATGGTATAGGGTCTCCTGCTTGAGCAGGGGGTTGGACTAGTCACTAGAAGACCTCCAAGATGCCTTCCAACTCTGTTACTCTGTATGTTACAGACAGTAATATCAAATGATGCGAAGAGATCAACAAAGTTGCATTCCTTTAAAGCAAAATATCAGAAAGGCAGTAGCCGATTCGGTCTTGAAACCAGGACTGAAATGAACCAGAATGAAAAGAACCAGAATGAAAAGAACTGAGATAATAGCTATTCTCTAAGAAATCTGCAGCTATTTAGACAAACCTTTGCCTAAAAAAAACCAGGGCATTTGTATTTGGTCATCTATTAGCATAACGTTATAGATCTACAATAGCTTCTTCAGAAGAAAATAGATCACTGTCTTCTCTAGAGTAGATGGCATTACTCCATCTCCCAAGCAATTAAACTCTTTTGACTAGCCTGAGTAAATCAAGCAAGGTAACTATAACTCCCACTAATATTATGTCACTCCCTCCATGCCCTGCTTTATAAATTAGTGTGAGGACAGTGTGAAACTGTTTGTAGCTATCATAGATGACATGAAATCAGAGACCTTCTCTAATAGAAAGCCTTAGCATGAATACTGACATCCATACTGTAACCACTTAAGAGGGGTTCTGCAACACTACATGGGGGGACCACATAATCAGGGAAGCTGTTGAGCATTAGAATGGGTGAACCTCCTTAAACTACATGTGAGCAGCGTGACAGAAGTGACTTAAGAATTAACTTACCTTTAACAGCATGGCTAACATGGTGAGCAAAGAATCCACATAACCATACATGTTGCCCTGAGAGTACAGCAATGTTGATCGATGAAGCAGTAATTTTAATTCCTAAAAACATAAAATTGGGTTACCAAAGCAAGAACTTTAGCTGCTTTCTATCTGGATCCGCTATCTTGGAAAAGGGCAACTGTTCCCTCCCTAACATTCTGTCATCCAGCATCTTACTTCATTCTTTGAGCCATTTAGCCCTCCCATCTCAAGATTCCAGAATAGAGTTCACACCATAAGAGAGATGCTTACTTGCTGAGCAGCATTGGCATCCTGTGCCAGAGTATCTGGATCATACATGGGCTCAAGTGCTTCTAGAGCTTTCTCGGGCCGGCCCAATTGCTGCTGAAGGGTAGAGAGAGAGATCCTTGCATCCAGATGCAAAGGGGTGAGGTCAACCACTTTGGCATAGCTCTCTGCAGCACGATCTATATAGCCCAGGGCTTTCAAGCATTCTAGAAAGGAAAGGATATTTTTTTATTATAGTTTCCATTCTGAAGAGGTAGCAATGGTTAATTTTATTTTATCTGCTATGCGAGAATTTCTTTAAATCCAGTCAATAATATTGAGCCCCCACTGGTAAAGTGCTCACAAATATAATTATCACCCATGATTCTAAACATGAACACTGCTACTGAATTCCCATCTCTAATCTTAGAAGAAGGGAGCCAGACAAGACACGTGTACCATAGGGAAGATGTTAGTGGGAGTTAGGAACTATAACAATTAAGAAACATGAGTATAGGTAAGTAGCATGGGAAAAAGCTATGCCCATCTATCTTGTTTGTTAAAAATTACCATATAAGAGAATGATGAGATTCCAAAACATTATCATTAAGGAACAGCAGTTAATCATTACAGCTTCATGCACATTACTTAAAGAGAACAACTAATGCCCATTAATATGACATAGCAGCAATCAAAAACTTCTAGGTGCTTAGCACTTTACAGTACCTCAGTCAGTCTTCCACTATTTCGAAAAATAAGTTAGTATCCTTATGTAGTAATAAATAGAAAGAGTGACTAAAGTCACCTGATAGATACATGAACCTGATAAAATCTGAACCTGGGGAGGTTATTTTTAGACCCAACTTTGAACTGAACTCAATAACCAAGTACAGTAAGTACTAATTATATACGATAACCATACTTCAATTATTTTGTTCAAGAAATAGTTAACAAACCAAAAATCAAGCAAAAAGGTAACAGAATTTAAGATATTGAAGTTTCAGGGTTAAGTATTAACTTATGGTTTTTCATATTTTGTTTTTCAGAGCTTTTAAGGGCACATATTGCTGAAAAGCCATAACCCAGCACTTCTATTGTGATCATTTTATTACACAATTAAGGGCTAGAGAGCAGGCTACTGTAATGTCCCATTCAATCAAATTGTAAATACAATTATTATGGCTGGGCTGATGTGCCCTTAATGAAAGCAACAAGGCTTCAATATCACGGACAACAATTTACACAACATGTAGACAGATTTTTTTCACAAAAGCTATTTTGCTAGGGGAAAGCAGACAGAAGTACATGGGACACATTCTCCAGTTTCAACATCTATTTTGTGCATATTTTAGTATATTTAGGAATAATATTTTTGTTTATTAAAACTTGCAGTTATTCTCCAGTATTATGTCTTAAATAAATGCTATTTTAAAATTGATTGATGCATACATCTATCAATAATAATAATAATAGCAGCAGCAGCAGCAGCAGCAGCAGCAGCAGTAGTAGTAGTAGTAAAGTTGGAAGGGACCTTGGAGGTCATCTAGTCCACCCCCCTGCTCAGGCAGGAAACCCTATACCATTTTGGACAAATGGCTGTCCAGTCTCTTCTTAAAAACTTCCAGTGCTGGAGCATTCACCGCTTCTGGAGGCAGGTTGTTCCACTGGTTAATTGTTCTAACTGTCAGGAAGTTTCTCCTTAGTTCTAGGTTGCTTCTCTCTTTGGTTAGTTTCCATCCGTTGCTTCTTGTCCTGCCTTCAGGTGCTTTGGAAAATAGTTTGACTCCCTCTTCTTTGTGGCAGCCCCTGAGATATTGGAACACTGCTATCATGTCCCCCCTCGTCCTTCTCTTCATTCATCTTGTCCCTGACCAAGTCATAAATAACACGCAAATGCACTACATATGCATAAAAATGTATATGCACCTTTAGTGCCAGGAAAATCTAACATCTCTTTCTAGACACATCAACAGATGTGTCACCTTGGGTTATCTCCCAGCAAAGTGCACACTCAACTGCAGCTTGAAAGTACGAAATGTAACACGTTACTGAGCCAGAAAAGAACTTATCACATGTTAGGTGGAAGCAGTTACCTGCATGCCGGAGCCAAACAACAGCTAAATTGTATCTTTCAGAACACACCAGGGAACTCAGGAGCGGGAGGGCCGAATCGTATTCTCCAACATCAAGAAATGCTTCTGCAACATCAAGATACAAATCTCCCATTTCCTCAGGATTCTGCTCCACTAAGATGGTCAAAAGGAACTTGCAAAAAAAAAAAGAAAAATTAAGAATACAACTAAAAAATCAGATCCGTTGCTTCTTAAGACAGGAACACTAAGCAGAAGAGTTACGCATACATCTCATTGAAAGATTAGAAAAGACTTAAAATATATGTGTTATAAACACCAGAAGATTTGGAAGGCATTAAGCTTGGAAGGCTGAAGGCTTGTTCTAACAATTTCAAACCCAAATGTTACAATTAAAGTATCCCTAGCTTTAAGGATACTTTAAAAGTTGCACAACCGTATGAATTATTCCCTCAGGGCTTCTAAGGCACAAATACCTTGATCAAGATAATCTGAAAAGGAAAATTCTGGTTCATTTTTTACTAGTCAAGACTTTGCTTCCAGGGACTGCCTACTGAGCTGGATGTAGTTACTCTTATAAATAGCAGGACTGTAACAGGAACGTAAAATAGGTTTTCTATGGAATTACATTATCTTGGATTTGACCAGATGCATAAACATGTTTTTGCTTAAGAGGATGATTCTGCTTTTGAGAATATTAACCCAACTCACTAATTTCACAAACTGATCCCCTCCCTAGCCTTTGCTAATTTAAACTTTCACTATTAATGTTTTTTAACTGCAAACAATTTTAAATACAAAGCAAACTAATGGAGGTAATACGTTTAGAGATATTGAAAATTAGAACTGAACATACTTCAACTTTTAGATTTGCATAGCCACATGGAATACAAATGCAGCATCAAAAGTGAAATGCCCCAGATTCTTACTCTAATAAAACACACACAATGTAGGCATATACAAATTACTAGCCTCAGACAACTCCTGTGGGCTCTCCATATGTGTGAGTTTCCAAGCTTCTCTAATGATCAAATTCTCCATTTGTGATGGAGAAAAAAAAGGTTCAAGAAAAGTCATCTTTAGGGGATCTAGCTTTCCCTGTGGATTTCATTCTTCCTTGCCACCACATCACTTTGGAGAGTCTGATCTTTTCCACACCAGCTCTAAACCTGAAACAAAGTCTGTACAAGTGTATCCTATGGCAGGGCTTTTCAACCTTTTCACCCATTGTACCACTTTTAAGATATGGCAATATCCGAGTACCACCAGTCGCCTAGCAAGGTGACAAAAACATGATGACCCAAAAAAAAAAAAAAGGAAAAAAGTGATAAAGTACAGGTAGTCCTCGACTTACAACAGTTCGCTTAGTGACTGTTCGAAGTTACAATGGCACTGAAAAAAGTGCCCCCCAAGGCACAGCCGAGCAAGACACCTGCCTGCCCGCCTGATGGCGCTCTCATTCCCCTCCCCCGCTACTTTTCTAGGATGGTCGCGTACCAACTGCCAGGTGCCAATGTACCACAGGTGGTACCCATACCACTGGTTGAAAAGCCCTGTCCTATGGTTTGTAGCAATTGGCTCTTGAATTCCCACTCATCACTACAAGAGGTCCCTGGAATTGCCTGACTTTTCTCTATGTAAAATTATAATTTACTGCTAGAACATTTTGAAGAAGAAAATTTAGCGCAGGGTTTACTAAAATGTCTGTTTTTTCAAGAGCAACTCCATAAAGACACATATTTCAAATGTAAGTTTTGAAATTTCTCAGGCATACCACTAAATAGAAAAAAGAGAAAATGTCCTAGTTTAATTAAAATTCTAAATTAACCAGTACAAACTTTTGCTTTCATTCAGGTTTTGCTACAGCTTCAGCAGAATACAATGAGATTGCATATTCAATTATTTATATTTTTTTCTTTATTTGGTTCTTGACTTACATTGAGAGGCTCCAAGATATTCAGGTGAATCAAACACACCATGAGTTTCACAGTGATATCAATGGGAACACCATCAGGGATAGAGCATGTAATTTTTTCTGAAGCTAGAAAATAGCAGCATCATTACATTTTCTAAATATTTTACAATATATCATGTACATTGTGGTTTTTTTTCAACTACTTTCTCCAAATAAATACAGGCAGTCCTCATCTAATGACAATTGTTGTCAAGCGAAGAAGTCGCTAAGTGAAACCATGACAGTGGTTATAATTTTGCTTCAGCTTTCCCTTGCTTTACAGATCTGTGAAGCTCTTAAATGTAAAGATTGGTCACAAAGTTACTTTTTAGTCACCAGCATAACTGGAAATGGTTGTTCAACAAGCCACTCACTAGAATGAGGATTACCTGTAATCCATAATTTGAAAGGGGGAATTTTGAACCTTTAATAGATTTTATTTCTACACACAAAAATACATTTTTCCTAAAACAGTGTTTGCCTCAGATAAATGTGAAAGAATGCAATCTATTGCAAGAACAAATATCCAAATACAGGAATGCATAAGACTTAGTATTCGTTATTTTATTCGTTTTTCTTTTATGCGCATTTATCCAATTTTTATTTATTTACTCATTTTCCCAATATAAGATGATATAAAGAGGAAGGAAAACAAACCACATTCACAAAATATGTTCTGCACAGTTAATAGGATTAGACACAAGTATTTGCAAGCTCCTCTTCTGAGCCTTGAAGCAGGTGTTCCTATGGTGTCTAAGTCTTACTATATCATTTGCCCATGTCCTGATTTTTGTTGATCTTGGAAAAAAAACCCTATAAAATGTTTCAGTCCTTGTTTTGAGACTCCTTCTCAGGATAACAGCGTCTGGAGGATTATAGTCCAGCAACTTTTAAACAATTCAGTACAGCTGTTTCTGACTTGCATGGGGCACAGTGGAAGGAACCAGCTGGCAGGACTGCATGTGGACATCTAACCTTAATAATCGTATTACAGAAATGAATTTGTGGAGAGGACTGAAAAATGAAAATAAAACAATCTGCTTACAGCAACAGAAACCAGCTGCATTTATTTATATAGTGCCACTATTATGTCCAGGTATTTATATCCTGAGGGATGCAAATTGCTCATCTCAGCAATTTTTAAGATGCAGAATTGCATACTCACATGCAGAATTGGCTCCAGGCACAAATTCTTGCTGATCAGTTGTTGTTCCTGGATCTTCCTGACCTTCCATTGCCTCTACCATGGAACAAGGGGGAAGAACGGGGAAAATAAAGCATATATTGAGCGTATGAAAATCATTCAATAAATATAAAATTACTCAGTATAAAATTATTCATCAATATTCTTTATCAATGGACGTAAATACACATAAAGGAAGAGGGAGGTAACGTATTTTCCAAAGCACCAGAAGGCAAGACAAGAAACAATGGCTGTAAACTAATCAAGGAGAGAAGCAACTGGAACTAAGAGAAAATTCCTAACAGTGAGAACAATCAACCAGTGGAACAAATTGCCATCGGAAGTTGTGGGTGCCCCATACTGGAGGCTTTTAAGAAGAGATTGGAAAATCATACGTCAGAAATAGTGTAAGTTTCCTGTGTGAACAGAGGGTTGGACTAGATGACCTCCAAGGTTCCTTCAACTCTGTTACTGTTACTTATAAAGACTGTGCATTTAATATTAACTACTATAATGCCAGGAAGGAGTTAATGGCACATCTGTAATAACACCAGAAAACCTGACTATTTCAGAAGATTAACTGTTCCACATAAAGCTCAATGCAATGGTCCTCAATCATTTTAATACCTTTTTTATCTGTTGAAGAATCTTTTTCTGCTTGTTGCTTTTCAAGTACAATTCCTGAACAATCTGTAATAACCTAAAAGAAGGAAAAATGATTTTGGTTGTCAAGAAATAAAATGGACCTAGAAAAGGACAATTTAAGGGGGAAAGTACCCTGAGAACTAAGAGGTAATTTAATGATTCAAAGTAGCAAATGGCAAATAGAGTCACTACAGGGATGAAATAACTCAGAAAGCATGGGGAAGATCACTGAGAGAGTGCTACCTAATAGGAAAAAAATTAAAGAGGATGTAAGAAATATGAAATTCCACCACTTTCTCCCTAACAATAGCCTAAAAGCAACATAGCTGTATAGAGATCACTAGCATGAGTTCACTTCAGCATAAAATATGGCTCTGGCACGCTCAATTTACCTCTAAAGAAAAGTTAATCCTGACCCATAACTTTGAACAGAAGGACAAAGACAAGAGCTTTACAGCAACACAGAACGTTCTAATTCCAGAAAATGACAAGTCATCCAAAAGCAGGAGAAAAGATTTCCATTTTTCCTAGATACTGATACAGTAGATTACAGTTTCGATCACACTGAAAGAGCAGGAACAATGGTCAGGAAGAATAGTAATTGAAATTTGGGAAAGGATTCCCTTTAGGGTGCTTTTAATGGTGAGAAGTTAAACTAAAACATTACTGTGAAATGTCAATAACAAACTGGCTTTATACGAACACATATGCATGTTCTATTGGAGGCTCTAGCAGGACAATGCAGCCATGGTGTACCTGAGGTACAAAGACAGGTAAACTCCTATCTGAGATGGCTGCCCTCTTCCATTGAGCGCACAGCTTTGGGAGGGATGCACATGGAGAGGTGAGAGAGGAAGGGGACACCTGACTAGTCAGCCACATCAGCCAAATCAATCCTGCTGATCAATGGGGTCCCAGACATCGCAGCCAAATCACCCTCACATCTAAAATTGGCAAAATTTTGCTACATTACGTAAAAGCTTCACCCACAAATGGTTGCTAATAGTTCTTTTGCTAGGGTATAGTTTTGTATTTTTCATTTTATTGATTGTATTTTATTGGTCAATGACTGAAATAAAGCTCTGTCTGTCTGTCAGGATTTACTGATTATGACCGAAAGCCTAGGACTAAGAATATAATGCAAATAGACACACAGGGGCATGCAAATAAATTAAAGTATTTTTCTTGTGTTTTCTTGGATAAATTTTCATTTTCCAAAGCAAACTGATGTCAGTTTACAAAGAGAGGAGGGGCTGGCCTCTAGAATCTACAAAGAAAGAAAGGAAGAGAGAAAGGAACATTAGTTATTGAAAGGCAGGATAAATTTGTGAAGTTGGGTCCTTTGTGCAGTTTAGAGAAAACATATTCATATACCAGTGGTGGCGAACCTATGGCACACGTGCCAGAGGCGGCACTCAGAGCCCTGTCTGTGGGCAAGTGTGCCATGCGCCGGAGATGGCGAGGGACTGGCCCCCGCCGCCCTGGCCCCACCCACCCAGTCTGCCATGACCACCGCCGCCACAACCACCCGTCACCCGGTGATAAATAAGTGGGTTTTGGGTTGCAGTTTGGGCACTGGGTCTCTAAAAGGTTCGCCATCACTGGTATATACCATTGCTATTGTTCATGCTCGAGTAACAATTGGTGACCTTGGACCATATGCTGATGGAGGAAGCCAGAATGGATAATTTTTTTTTACTCCCTGGACCAAAACCCACAGCCGGGAGGAGTTGATATTCTGTGTGCAACTTGGGGAGACAAACTCTTTTCAACAACTATTCTGTAAGTGGCAAATCTTCATAGTAAGAGGCAACTCACAACTGGTAGAAGGGCAATCGTAATTCCTTGAATAAGAAAGAGTATTAGAAAGTGCTCCTCTCTGTTGATATGCATTTATATACTCATTACATTATAAATAGACAGAAATTAGATTAATATGCTTACTGCTAATGCTTTATCATACTGCTTGTTGGAAATATACAGCTCAGCAGCTATATTAACGTCTTCCATGGATACAAGGCTTTGATGTTTCGTAAAAGATTCTTCCATTATCTCAATAGCAGCAGTGATGTCATTTGCTTCATAATAACTTCTGCGGAATACATTAGTAATGGGGTAGTAGTAAATAAAATAGTAATACATTTCCTATATTAAAAAATACATAAATTATTACAATATTTTCTGGGCAAGACGAAAAACAACAATCTCTCATTGAAAAACATTATTTACTATTGCAAATATCAAAATCATGGTACCTTTGTGTTTGTAAACTTAAAAGCAAGTCATAATTCTTCAACTCCTGGTTTATAGGTTTTATTCAAAGCTAGGTTCAGCAAGCAAGAAATTAATGTAATTTCACCAATATATAACACAGAGAAGTTGTGACTGATCACAGAAGGTCTGATTGATGACACCCTATTACATTGCTGAAACCCAGTTAAGTTGTCATAATCAGAATTAGTCTAAAGCCTCAGATTTGTAAACTTTGGGAAAATGTAATTATCAAAAGTGAAAGCAAAAACTTTAGCATTCTTTCTTATGGCCAATACCAAAGAAGGAGAGTCATAGTAATAGACTAGCCTAGGGCAAAGCTAGCTGAATTCATATCTTTCTAAACCATGGCTTGAGATAAGGGGTTATCTAATGTGATAGGATCAGTTCAAGAAAATCAGTTGTCAATTATAGTGTACATTACAACTAAGCCACACACATATATATTTTACATATAATATATTATATGACATATCAAATGTAATCACTAACTCGAAACCCAGTAATTTATTCACTTTCAGTGTTAACATTTCTTGGAGTCAATCATTTCCTTCCAATGTCTATCAAATGTCATGACTTCAGCAATATATTATTTTGCCTCTTCTTATATCCTTAAAATAGCCTGTTAGGTTAAACCCACTTCCTTAAACCTCTTTTGAACATTCATTCCAAAGAAAAAAGAAAAGAAAAACCATATTTCCTGGCCCTTAGGACCAGAATGCAATTTGGGAGCTGAATCCATCAAATGATCAGCGTCAGGACTGGGTTCCATAAAGCAAAGAAAGCCACGTATAAGATACAGTATGCTGCAGTGGGAAAGGGTTTTCCAAATGCGGCTCAAGAACTCCCATCTAACTTTGCATTAATGGTGGGTCATTCTGTTCTGCCTGATAATATCCTTTTATCTTGTTTTCATTTCTCTTCTAGTGTACCCCTCTATCTGATTCCTCCAGGCATTTCAAGCACTATTTCTGTTCATGGTAGTCTGACTCCTCTTTAATGCCAAAGTAAGAAGCCGCATCTTATCACAGGAGTACAGCTGCTGTTTACTTTACAGGTGGTCCTCATGTAATGACCCCTTATTCAATGATCATTTGAACGGCGCTGAACTCCCAGTAGTTACAACAGATCCTTGTACTTTTACAGTTACAGCTGTTACAGTGTCCTCGAGATCATGTGATCACAATCCATGGGCTTGGCATCCACTTTGTGATGTCACAGCATCCTGCGGCCATGTGATTGCCATTGGCAATCTTCTTTGCCAATTTCAAACAAGCCAAACCCAAAATGGCAGAAGTCACAAACAGCAACTATGTCATGTCCTCATGACGGTTTGTTTCACAATGGCAATTGAGAATGCCAGCATTTCCAATGCTAACAGACATAGTCACATGATGTCGCACTCTTTGACCACCTGCTGAGCAATAAATATTCTAGTCTTCAATTCATGCCGTTAAGTGAGGACTACCTGCATTCCAAAGCAGCCAACCAATTATAACACATCATTTTTGTATCCTGCAGTTATTAACTATAGCAACAAGTAGAAGAAAAAGAAAATGCTCCTTTAGAAGCTGATGTTGCAGTTCAGTTCAACACTGACTAAGTGTCCCACTCTACTTACTTGGCCATGTCTCTTGCCAAAAGCATAAAGCGTTCGCCATCAGAAGGAGTCAGAAGATTTAAAATGCGTCTGTAGCCATCCATTGCCAGTTTGTGCTCCCCTAACTGTTTGTAGAGATTTGATCTCTCCCACAAATAACGCACATTAGTAGCATCATATTTCAGAGCTATAAAAATGGAAGTGGTATAATAAATCACTTTGAGATTTGTAATTCCGGGAAGCAATATGCAAATATATTCAACAGAACAAATTATGAATTTATGTATGTATTTTATTTATTTCTATTGTTCTTTAATTGTGATAATGGGAAAGCAATAATAAAACACCTCATCCTGAAAGTCATCCAAGGATGAAATCAAAAATTCTGAACACTGAACAGACTGTTATCATAACATATTGAGCATCCATTTCCAAAAGCAGTATATCTTTGAAGTAACAAAAATTAGGGTAAAAAGATTAGTCGATTCATGGACTTCCAGTGACTATGGCTGACTGACCAGTCCAGAATGCTCGCTCTGGACCAAAGCTTTTCCAATTTACAAACAAGAGAACTGAAATCCCTAACTTTATATAACTCCTGGGTTAGGGAGAGTCCCAAAATCACCCAAGATCCTCCATACAGGGGCAGTCTTCAAGGCAATTTTGAAGCAGTGCTCTGAAGTAGATGGGTGAGCCATTTAGCTGGGGAGGTAGGGCTTCAATTACCTTCATTGTTGAAAAAGCACCCACTTCAGAATTTATTTTCCAAACTGACAATAAGTCACACCTTTTACTTCTTAAACACTTTATTTACTAAGCTAAAAGAGACTCCTTTCAATCCCAGCTTATTACTCCTTTTTGAAGATCTGTGCCATTTTCAGGACCTTGTTATTGTTGAATGACAGGGAGGAGGGTTGCCAGAGATGTGCTAAAATAAGATAGCGTGGACCACTCTTTTCTCTTTTATTTTGAGGGAGAAACGTAAGGATTTTAAAAAATGTTAAGTTTTATTTTGTCATTTTTATGAATTTTTCACCTTTGTCATTGGGAGTTATAATTTGCATTTTTTTTATTTTTTTTGCTGAAATCTTCCGATTTTAATGGATTCTGATTGGCCAGAAGATACCAGCTGATTTACAAAAAGCTTTCTTAAAAAAAGATTTATTCTTTGACCACAAGAGGGGGCTAAAGTACTAAAGAAGATGAAGCAAAATAGAAGGCACTTAAACCAGAGAATGATTGCAAAAATTGTTTTGGAGAAGTATTTAAACAAAACAATTCACTCTATAGATAAATTATGTTCAAAAGAGGTCATGAAGGATGAGCAAGAGGAACAAATTACTTAAGTAATTGAAAGAATGATATGTAAACCAGAGATGCAGCCAAGTGTAGAAAGTTATCAAACAATTGAGGCTACTGCACAAGTATTTGACAATGCAAAGGACTTAATTGCAATTTTGGAATATAAATCTGAATCCAACAGTTCCTATTATGAAGATGGCTAAATTATGAGTTTCCCGGTGCAATTGGAAAAAAAAGTGCAAGTAAATTTACAATTCTCAAGAGAACAAGTTTGAGTCTACTTCAAAATTAAAGTGGAAATCGACAATGTTGACATATTTGTTCTAAAAACCATATTGGAGAATCTCCTGAGAAAAAGAGAAGTTTATACTTATATAATAGACATTGCAAAGAAGAGAAAGATTTTATTATATAAAGATAAGCTGGAGGGAATAATTTAAATTTAACAAGTTAGTTAAGTGGAACTAGGATTGATTTTCTATTGGTTTGGCATATATAGTTTTAAACATAGTTCCAATGCATTGTTTTGGGTATATAAAGTGGATTTGAAAATGGGATTTCCATTTTTTTTATTTTTAAAATTTGAGTAATTTATTTTTAAAGCTGGAGTAATTCTTAAAGCTTGCAAAATATTATTGAAAGTGAATTTGAAAATATGTACCTATATATTAAAACAAAGTTTAAAAATGCATTAGAATTTATTTTAGTTATAAAGATGAATTTTTAAAGAAATATTTACAGTTTTAAAATGAATATAAAAGTTTTATATTTATATTTTATATTTATAAAAGAGGTTAAATTATTTGAAAAAGTATAGTGGTTTTTGTTAATATAAATGATAGTAGAAAGATTAATAAGGATAAATAGAAATATATATCATTTCTCATAACAGGAGAAAAAATCGATTTGGTTAAGGTGATGAGGTAAACTATTTTAAACAAAGATTTTATTTGGTCTTGTTTCTATTGGATTATTGCTTCTGGTTTTCAGATTTGGAATAGAAAAAAATGAAAGTCAGAATTTAGATTGAAGATTTTATAATTGTGTAGTTATAGGAGTGGCTTGTAATAATTATAGGTAATGTAAACTATCACTTCGTACATAATCAGTTTCCCATCTTGATTTGGTATGTCATAACAAAAAGACAAGGAGAGTGTAAATATACTTAAATGCCTAAATATCTCAACAAATTAACTTATGAGGTGACCATCAAAATCAGCTGAATGAAATTAGGTTCAATAGATACAAAGACTAATCTGTAATGAAAACAATATTGTGGCACTTGCTACAAAATAGACAGTAAAGCAAATATCATTAAATAATCTGCTATGACATTAATTTGTTTACCTTTCGAATAGCAAAAAACGGCCTGTTTAATATTGTCTTGCTCAAGTGACATTTCAGCTAGCCTGACCCATTCCTCTGTGTCACTGGGATTTAAGTGAGCAGCAATGAGTTCAAACTGCAAAGATTTTTCCATATCTCCTTGGTCTTCATAAATCATAGCAAGAGTGGAGAATGGCTCATAAGCAAGTGGAGCTGTTGGATGCCAAAAGAAAAATGGGTTACTATTCATAATCATTTCAATAAAATGCCTCAATTAGTGCATGCTGCACCTAACAACAATAATCATTTGAAAGTGTTTAAAAACAGATTAGCAGTTCATTTCTGAATATAATGCAAAAAGCTGTTTTGGACCTATAAAAACTGTAGCAACTTAGACTGGAGGAAGTATGAGAAGGATTTCCTACATGGATCCATCCAACCATTAAGATCTTACTCCGAGACCCTGTTTTGGATGCAAAGCTGACTGAGGAATTCTGGGAGTTGAAGTCCACAAGTCTTAAAGTTGCCAAGGTTGAGGACCCCTGGTCTAGACTCTAGAACAGACATGTCAAACACAAGGCCCGCAGACTGGATGCGGCCCGCAAAGTGGTTTCATGTGGCCCACAAAGCCATCCTGGAAACAGTGAGGGAACGGCCCCCTCTGCCTTGGCCCTGGCCAGCTGGGAGCCAATGTACAATTTTGTGGTGGCCATCTATGCTGAAAGGCATTCAGTCTTAGCTCCGTAAGGCCCCCCCCCGCATGGCCTGAGGGATGAAGAAATGCACCATCGCCTGGAAGTGGCCAGCAAATGGCCCTCACCTACTTCACATATCTGGTTTGATGGGCTCTGGCGGAGGAGTTTCAGCAGGCAGTGAGGCTCCTCCAGTGGACCATGCCTCGGCACTTGCCCTGGTCCCACCCCCTTCTGCCAGAGACCCTCAGATCTATCCCACTCCTGCCCAGGCCCCCACAGGCACCCTTGACGCGAACTATGTAGAGCTGGCCATACCCACCCAGTAGGCCACACCCACTCCATCCACGCCCACCCAGTAGGCCGCACCCACCCTGGCCACACCCACCTGGCCCCGAGGGCAACCGCAATGCTGATGCGGCCCTCAATGAAATTGAGTTTGACACCCCTGCTCTAGAGAGAGGACAGATAGTTACAGAGATTGGGATCTTTTCCAAACTTCCTTCCATGACACAAAAACAGCAGCATTTGAATTTGTTTTTCTCCAAATAATTTTAAATTATTTGGCTGCCACTGATGGTGTTATGTTAGGCAGTTTTTAATTTTAAAAAACAAAAGCATAATTCAAATGAGAACTTTTTAAAGAAAAAGCAGTTTATTTATTACAAATATCTGAAGACTTAGTGGGAAAATGTGATTTTTCCCATTTTTTTCCCTAGGGCCTAGGCCTCCCCCCCCCCGTCCCCACGGAAAAAGGAAAAGATTGAAACAATAACCTTCAGTTATTTAAGAACTGTAATGGGAAAACTTTTATCTAACACTATATAGTTCCTGTATTTAAGAGAACAAATAGTGCAATTCAGCATGATGCACTAAAGTAGGAAAGAAAGGATTCAGTTGTCTATATCTGACTTATTATCTAAAGATCAGTAGATCTGCTCTTGGTAAGGCTTCAAATAAAACTGTTTTAATATCATGTTGATGGTTTCCTACTTCAACTTCTTTTTCTAATGTACAATTGGGCAAAATTAAGAGAGTCTAGATCTTTTGGAGTTTCATAGATTGTAGATCCCCTTACAGAGAACATTCAAAACATTTTAAACAAAACACAATTAGTAAATGTAGTTACAATATTCTCTGGCTTAATTATTCTTTTACATTTAATTGCTATGCCAAATACAGTTACTGTAAAAATGAACTAGGCAGTTCATATTGTACTGCAGAATGTTAAAATAGCAAAGTGAGCTTAAATCAGTAGAGGCTAATATAAAAATAAATACAGCATATATTTCAGCTTTCTCCAAAATTTCCATTCCAAAGAAGAGGAAAACATTTACTGTGCTTTCAAAATGTCCAGCAATGTAACATTTCCATGTAGGATTTTCATTCTGTAATATATGTGGATCTTGTGGGATATGTAAAATTTGCATGTGAGTGGGACAAGGGGGAAAGCAAGCATAAAGCAAAAAGTGGTCATACATCAGTTTTAAAGAATATGTTTTTAAAACCATATATCCATGTATTTCCTTATGGGGTTTATTTCTTCTATTCCACCTTCCTGAAAAGAAATGTTAAAAGTAAACTTTTCAAAGCTTGGCAATTGCAGATTGAGAGCCCAGAGTGTTCAGAAACTATGCATGGGTTAAGTTTGTGCACCTATGCTACCATACAACACTAATGTAACCAAAAGATCAGTGCTAGAGTAAAATAGCTTTGAACAACATATTTTCTACAGGGATCACTGGGAAAATATAAGAAGTAATTACCAAAAAAATAAAAGAAAGTGTAGTTATAAATAAAAACACAGAACAGATGCAACGTCAGCTCTATAATGACACACTGAACTGTCTTGTATTGTTATGTGTCCCTTCTATTTATTCTCAGTAACAAATCTCACCCACAGTAGCATCCAAAGATACCTTGTCTTATGATCTCCATGCACATTAGAATGGCTTCTTCATGTTCACCTCGAGCAAATCTAATGTTAGCTTCACCCATGAGGCCTCTCAGGGCGCGAGGCAATTTACTGCGTGGACGTTTTTCCTAGAAAACAGATTGACATAAATCTATTTCAATAAATTCAGTTTTTATTACTACTTACAAAGAATATTTTTCTAGTAAAAATATGTTTGAATTGAGAGTGTTTATTGAACTGTTGATTTAAACAGTTGTTTGACTGTGCAATAGCCATGTACATTATTTAATATATAATTTATATCATACATCCACACAGAACCCACTTAATCAAATTCTATCATAAATATTTCCAATTAAGCAGTAAGGATGTGCATGCTTCAAAAAAGGTTTAGAAGAAATGCTTCAGAATGCATAGGAATGGGAACTCAATCCTTCTTTGAGGTAACTAGATCTTTTTTTTTCTTTTTGAGGCTTCCACATAAACCTGAAAAAAAGATGTGGCTGCTTTAAAGACTCTTATTGTATTGCTTGCCTTCATCATTTTCTTAGTCTCTCTATTAAGCACCATCTCCAGTGCAAAAACATCGCCAGCTGTGGGTTGCTCAGAGATCTCCTCATCTTCCTCCTCCTCCTCTTCTTCTTCATCGTTCTCTCCCATCATGGAAGCAAAAACTCGATGGACAGATTTACTGATACCATCTGATATCTCTTCTGCTCAGAGAAAAAGATTAATAATGTTGTCTAATTAATCATGTAAAAAAGGGAGGGTTCATAAAATCATAAAAGTTGTCCTTGAAGAAAGAGAGAAATAACCCCAGTTCAAATAAAGGAAATAGCAAGTAGCAAAGGAAAACTGAAGGAAAATTGTAAGTACAGTCATGGTCATGTGGTTTTTCACTTAGCAACTGTTTTTATGAAGAAGAATCTTATGAAGAATCTTACGAAGAACTTAATGACCATCTCACCTGTATCAATTGTGGTCACTAAACAAGAACTATTTGTATTAAGACATAATTGTAATCAAACACCCACAGAATCAATAAGAGTAATTCAAGTCTTTAAAGCAGCGGTTCCCAACCTTTTCTATACCGCGCACCCTTAGAACGCTTCCGATATATTCTTGTACCCCTTACAAAAGTTCGAAATAACAGCAACGAATTATGCATATACACTATAATTTTGAAACTTCTAAACCCAAGTTTTCGCACCCCCTGGAATATCCTCTCGCACCCCCAGCGATATATATTGTGGATATTGGCCACAATATCCAAGGCTGATGAGAGCTGAAGGGCAGCAGGTTCCCTTCTCTATTAATAAAGTGATAAGCTTGAAAAATAATATGATAGAACATATTATTAGATCATCACTTTACTTTTTTGTATTTCTACATAAACTGGCAGAAACCCTCAAAAACTTCCTACTCTGCCTCAAGACGCTGTAGATCAGACATGTCAAACTCGCGACGTCATGGGCCGGCAGTTTGACAACCCTGCTGTAGACTGATCACAAAGGATATACATACATGTTTGAATTAAAACCTATCAAATAATAATTAGTATTACATACAGATTCCTGAGCCTGAGAAAATTGTGACTTATTTTCACTGCAAGGTGGCAGTGAGCCCCCATGTTCTGACTTATAAATGTGACAGCAAAGCAGAAATCAGGATATTTACCCCTTGGTAAATGAAACAATAAGCATAAAATATACCTTCTGCTTCACTATGTCCTTGTATTTCAGTAGACATTCCTTGTCCAGAAGTAGAGGGGCCATCAGGATCTTCTGCATTTTCCTCAGTGAGTACATTTTGTCCCTGTAAAGATTAAAAAGGAAATAACATTAATTTTATATTACAGGTAGTCCTTAACTTACAACTATTTATTTAGTGACTGTTCAAAGTTACAATAACACTAAAAAAGGTGCCTTATGATCATTTTTCACACTTACAACCATTGCAGAATCCCCATAGTCATGTGATTAAAATTCGGATGCTTGACAACTGGTGTGTATTTATGATAGTTGCAGTGTCCCAGAGTCATGTGATTACCTTTTGTAATATTCTGGCAAGCAACCTCAAAGGGAAGGCCAAATTCACTTAGCAACCATGTTACTAACTTAACAACTGCAGTGATTCACTTAACTGTGACAAAATAGTTCATAAAATGGGGCTAAACTCACTTAACAACTGTCTTGCTTAGGAACAGAAATTTGGGCTCAACTGTGGTCGTAAGTCAAGGACTGCCTGTATTGTGAATAGAATATTCAGTATTAAAAATACATATCTGCTTAAAAAAAACAATATCTTAGTGAACAATTAATTAAATCTGAGGCTTCATGGTATGCTTAATGTAAAACAGGCTTTGTGTAGAAATTACATCAATAACTAACATTATCCTCAATTGACTGCACATTTTGGAAATGACTTAACAAAACTTAGCTACACTTTGGATAAACAGAATCATGTATATCTTAAAGTAAACAGAATTTAAATAAATTGAACACGTTGAACATGTGCCAGCACAAAACTGGTAAAGTAACACAATGTGTTTTACAGTTATAATAATTGCTTTCCTGTCTCTTTGCCTTAGCCCATATGGGATTCCCTTGTACTTTGTATTTACCCAAGTACCCAAAAGCAAAACAGTCACCTTTCTTTTATGTCCCCAACATAATAATACTGATAAATCTTCAAACTTTTGAAATCTGGACTGGGCTGCAAAAATCCGGAGGACCACTAACAGGCAGCACACACCAAAAAAATCCTATTGCTTTGCTAACCACCTAATGGCCAATCGGATTTTCTGTGCCCGGAAACGAGCCCTAGATCTAGTATTTATCAGGACAAACGAATATCATGAAATAGATGCATAAGAGATATCCCATCACTTACGTTTTCTACTAAAATTATTTTTAGGATTTTATGAGCCAACATCCCTTATTTAAAATGCAAACAAGATACCGGGTACCTGAGTACATACATACACACTACTGAAAATGAGGGGAAAACAAGACATTATAGATATAATTACAAACACACAAGTAAAAACTGTAAATAACTGTGAAACAAAAAGGCCTCACCTTTCTTTCGCCGTTTTTACGCTCCTCTCGACGACGCTCAAACTCCTCGAAAGAGATTTTTCCTTCCAGATACTCAATTAATTCGGGGCTGAACCCCGACATGTTATATTCTGCCGAGGAAACAACCGTAAACCAATCCCAAAAGCCGCTCGTGCGAACGGTGGGGGACCTATTTTGAAAGGACCGCAATTCCCTCGCTTAAAAGAGTCCGACTACGAATGACGAGACTGGAGCCTCGCTGACTTAAATGCCTATTGCGCATGCGTTCGTGGCTGAGGTTGCTAGGGGAGGGAGGGCTGAGAAGTTTTCCCTTTCTTGCATTCGAGCGCTTAAAATCGGAGGAGGGATTTATCTCTTTAAACGGGAAGACCGTCAATCAAATATTGCGAAAAATATTCATATTCTGTCATACTATTCCTGGGAATTATCAGACAGCTCTGTTGTAACTATGCACTAGTACAGGGGTAGTCAACCTTGGATCCACCTTTTAACTTTCTCCGTCAAGAATAGGCGACCTGCTGTGCTTGTCCTACTAGCCTCGCTCAACTCAGTTGACTACTGGGAATTCTGGGAGGTGTAGTTCAAAACCTGAAGGGCAGCAAGCAAATTGCTCAAGTCTAACCTTAACCGTAACTCAGCACTGCCTCTTCCCTTTTGGACCTCTGATTTCCCTCCAAGACAATGGCTGAGAAAGTCTAATTACTTGTATATCTGTTGGGGGGAAATGAACAAAGAGATGAGGACAAGGGGAGATACTGGATGAAGGTTGCCAGGGATGGAGAAGGAAAGAGACTGTAGTAGACTCAAAAAAATCTCAAAATTGAACATTCCTCTCTCAACAGAGGGGGAGAGATATGACATCATCTATCTCCAGTCTACAACACAGTCCTTTCAGCAATTCCAAGAAGGCTCCACACCCATTTGCACTACTCAGGTGATCACAGCTAAACCTCCAAGTGGCCTCAGTGACTCTCTGAAAGAATGCAAATGACCAGCTGTCTGCAAGGAATATAAATCCTTCCGTTCCCCACCTTCCAGTCAGAGCTAAAAAGTCTCTTGGATGAGAAGCAAACGTCTTCAAAGAAAAACAAGAAAGTCCAGTTGTCTCTTGAAAAAGCACCTTTGGGACAACCATGACCTGGATGACTGAGAATCTCCATATATATTCATTGGTGAACTACAAATTTCATGGAAAATCCCCATCAAGCCCCAGTATAGCCCAGGCTGCTTCAAAATGAATTTACTTCCAATTAGAGACATTCTACCCATCCCCTTAATAAACCTAAAATAGAGGAAAAGATGGAGATGAATGGAGTCAGGCATAGATTGTAGAACCTAAGTTCTGTATGGTCCTACGTATATTCTTGGAACTTTTCCAGGAAATCAATAGTCACTGGTTACTAGGACATTATTGTGTTTGACTGCAGGTGCACTCAGAACATGGATTTTGAGGTGCACCTGGTATTTGATCCTTTGAGCCTCCTTTTTTGTAGCTCAATCCCTCATTCTGTAATATTCCCTATTACATTGTTGTGGTAAAAAGGAAAGTGTCAGGTTTTAACAAATATGATTTAGAACATCTTCCAGAATAATATTAATTTAATAGTTTAATATTAAAATAATGTTATATTCCTGCAAAACCCGTTTGTGCAAAAACAGGTATTCATAAAATGACTTATGAGAGACAAATCCTGGAAGAGGGCTTCTAAATGCCACCACACAAAACCTTGTGTATCATTTTAGGGTTACTGTCAGAAAGTGCTTATACTGTTGGTGAATCCTGTTCTGCTGGTCAGGAGTGAGGTAATTAGAGCATTCCAAGATTTTGTATAAAACTGGCAATATAGAAGAAAATGTTCTATAGTTTCAACACATTCCTGAGTTTCAGAGACATACTTGTAATGGATAGGGTATCTTTTTATATCTTCCAGTCAGAACTGCTGAAGGGAGAGCATAGCTGGTGACAGAGAGCATCTCAGGCTATCTGCCCTGGGAAGCTGAGTGGTATTACCATTATCCATTTGGTGGTCTATGTCAAACAAATGTTGCTTAACTGTGCCCTTGCTTGCTCATAGCCCAGAGACAGTAATTAAATGGGAGAAAGTCGTAAGAGAAATTGTTCTAAACTTGTTTCAACCCACTTTGAAATCTGTCCTCTAATGTCAGTGGTACTAAGTCTGTAGGGAAAAGTGTCAGCAGTAGCATAGCACAGTCTGCCATATTCTAGTCTTCACTCTCATCATTCCATACTCCATGCGTAGTACAGCATTAGGGACACATCAAGGGACTTGGAAAATTGGGGAGTGGTTCCGAGCAGAATTGAGCTCCAAACGTCTGTTGCTAAGTGAGACATTTCTTAAGTGAGTTTTGCCCCATTTTATAACCTTTCTTGCCACAGTTGTTAAGTAATCACTACAGTTGTTAATAACATGATTGTTATGTGAATCTGACTTCCCACTGACATTGCTTGTCAGAAGATCGCAGAAGGTGATCACATGACCTCGGAACGTTGCAACCATCATAAATATGAGTTAGTTACCAAGCATCTGAATTTTGATCACATGACCATGGGGATACTGTATGAAAAATGGTCACAAGTCACTTTTTTAATGCCATTGTAACTTCGAACAGTCACTAAATGAATTGTTGTAAGTCAAGGATTACCTATATACCTTGTCCTATAGCTTAATCCAAGATACAGGGTTGAATGCTGCTTCAAGATCCACAAAGGCTGCCTAAAGAGAAGCAGTATTCTGAGTAATGTATTTCTCAGTAAGGTGTTTAAGTGTAAGACAATGGTCAATTGTCTAGAGCCCATATGTCTGGCCTATAGAATCTTTTGAAGCTCTTCCAGTCACTTTTTCTTACCATCCTGAACACCCTGATATTATTTGTAAATGCAGCCACTCGTTGCTCAGTCTGAATTCCAGATCATTGATATATAATTCCAAAGCACTGCTCCCCATTTTCACAAGTACAAGAATGCTTCATTTATTACCACTTGGTTTCCTGTTTTCTCTAACCATTTGCCAATCCATGACAGCCCCTGCCTTCTTAATCTCTAGCAGCCAAGTTTACTACACAGCGAGAAATTTTGCAAAAACCAGGTATAAAAAAGTTTTATTTGCTTACATGTTGCTTTATTTTCAGAAAGGTTCATATATTCATGTGTTTTGTCTTTTTAAAAATGCTTTCGGCCATTTTCTGAAGGACAGGTATTAAGCTAATTGGCCTATTGTTTCCTTTACTGCATCTCAGTCTTTTTACTGTGGGAGGATGGTCACTTTCCAGTCCTTGGGAAGGTTAGGTTAGAAAAGTTGCATATTGGTGTGGGTGCGTGTGGAGGGGTGTATATGTTTATGCATGCCCATGTTTAAGTTCTTCATGGACTAGCATGGATACTGTAGAGCAGGGGTGTCAAACTGCCGGCCCGTGGGCCAGTTGCATCATACAGAGATCGGAGATCGTGCCCACCTCAGCTCCACCAATGCAAAAAAGTCACGATATGTCACGATACGTCATGTGACGCGGCAAGTTTGACACCTATGCTGTAGAGGAATTTCTTTTTAATTTATTCAGCTTCACTTATAAATTTGCTCCTTGTTACCTCTGGTTGTCTCCGTTTATATGATCTTCCTCCTGAAAAGGCAAATTTGAACACAGCATTCGTTCTACAACTTCAAAGGTAGAAAAGTAATTTCCTGATATGAGGCACTTGTAAGGTTGCTTGCATGTAAGCAAATTTATGTAAGATGGCTACAAACTAACACTACTAATGTCAAACTTAAACATAATAAAACCATAACATAATAAAACCGTAAGCATAATACAATCATAGGTACAATAAGCTCCCTTCAGTTGTTTTTCTTAATCTTTTCCTGCTATAACTGCTGTATGTTGGAGTTTGTTGTATTACCACGT
>NW_015386496.1:1407289-1420762 GCF_001527695.2 Protobothrops mucrosquamatus | reverse complement strand
TGGGCAGGATTGGGGGAGATCTAGGGGATCTCTGGTGGGTGGGGCGGTGGGCAGGAGGCTTTTCCTGCAGGGTGAGGCAGGGGGTAGGGCAGGGATGCCATTGCTGCAGGACAAGGCGAGGCGAGGCAGGGGCGGCTGCTGCCTGACACCATCGGTCCCTGCACACAGAGGCCAGCGAGTGTATGGGGGCCGGCTCTACCACCTCTACTCAAGCTTGCTAGCCAGCCGCTTCACCTCCTTTGTGCTGGGCGGGGCTGTTGCTCTGGGCACCAGCGGCGGCCTAATGGACCTGCGCGAGATGCTGGCAGCGGCGGCGTGCGTGCCCACAGAGAGGGCTCTGAGTGCCGCCTCTGGCACGTGTGCCATAGGTTCGCCATCACTGCTCTATATTGTTGAAGAACACTATAAACATATTTTATTTTTTTCCTTTTATTAATACACAAAATATTAAAACTGAAAAAATACACCAAAATACTGTAACATAAAATACCTGAGCAGACTGAAGGCAAAAACACTCATCATTACATTCAAAAGCATTTGAGCAAAATAGAAATGCAGGTAACAATATTCACAGACTGCAAAAAATGGTTCTTGAGTGGCACTTTTCATAAATCTCATGTATTCCATGGAAAAGGTACTAAGATATACAATAACTATGATTTGTAATGGAACTTGATGTATAAAATATTTGAAAATTATGCACACCTACAACTGACTGCTTAAAGTATCATTCAGACATTTAGAAGAGTAAGCACTTTTTGAAACAGAAGATTGCTGGCTTGATTGGAGCAAAATTGTTCTCAAGGACCGTGTGCAGCTCCCTTTTCTGCAGGATGAAATACTTTTTAGTCAGAAAAAATCCTGAGGTAGAAGAAGACCCTCTAGTGTACAACCGTCAATGACTACCACCTCGACTTTCAGAGGTTGTTTCTTACCAAGGGTACATGTAAATTAACGAGGCGGGGTTTAAAGGTCTTAAGGGTATTGTCATTAAGTATAAACTTAACATATTACATATTTGGTGTAAGTTGTGTCGATTTCTTTCGCCTGTTTGCCATTGTCTACAAATTTAAGTCTGAGGTAAAGAGCCTATCACATCAACTTTTGAATTTGCAGATCTGTAATTGAAAACTAAAATATAAGTATAAATTACACTAAGTTCTATAAAGTTTACAAACGTCATATCCTATATTTTACTTTCAAGTGATATCAAGGTCACTTCTACCAAATAAAACAGAAAAAGCCAACGAAACTACTCTTGTTTATTATGAAAATAAAGTGTTATTGTCTCAGAAATGTACTCTTTTTCAGAGTAGTATATCAACATATTGCACAAATGGATATTTATAATCTAGAGAATGACCAGTGCAAAAGACGCTTGAACAGAATCCTTTTGCAACACAACAGTCCTGCTCTTTCTTCTGAAAACCACTTCTGAAATCTGCAGAATGTGCAATGTGATGTTTGTAGAATGGAAGCTACAACTGAAAGAAGTGATAGGCAGACATGGGAAGACAAGTCCGCACTTCTTTTATCCTTGCATAATCCTAGAATCAAGCCAGTGATTGTCTTAAGAAGTTAATAAGAAAAGTCAAATACAAAGAGAAATTAGTTATCAAAAAAGAATTATTTTAAGAATGTTACTTCCAGATATCTAATTTCTTTACAGAGGCATATTTTAATTTTCACATTTGAAACAGAGAATTAAATTGAATAGTGTATGGTATTTAGCATTCGCCCAGACACATACACAAACACACACACAAGCACATATTTCAGACATGAAAATATATTCAAATGCTGACAGAAATATACAATACTCTTGAATCATTAAATGATGGCTGATAGTAACTGTCTTTGATTAAAATGTGTAATATTGCCTCAGAGAATGGAGTGCTTCCATTCAGAGAACCGTGAAGGCTCAAAAATATGCACAGATCTGCAAGATTCAATAAGAAGAATGTGCTGAGAACCTTAGCAATGGACTGCATTTATCTACTGAAATTACTAATCCACAAAAGGAGCACATTTATGAGACTGTAATTCTATTATGTACACTACAACATCTGTATCTACAAGTAAGCATTCGGCCATAGTAACAAGATTATTTAAAAACTGATCTTTATATTGTTAATTAGCACCAAAAATGAACAAATCTAACAAAAATGAAACGTAACTGTTTTTAAAAACTCAAAAATATATTTAATGCAAGTAAGCATCAGCTTCACAAACCTTAAACATGGATATCTGTAAAAGGCAATAAATCTTATTCTAGCTTATAAGATGACCATAACGAAACCACTAAAAACCAGTCAAAACTGCTTAGTGTAACACTATAGACAGAATAACTGACTTTGCATATCAAGTCTCCCAGAAATAAAGAGAACCTTGCGTAACAGGAACACTAAGATATTGGCCATTCCATCCGTAGATTATTTTATAACAGAAATGCCTATTGTAATTAACACATGGTTTTAGGAATATGAAGGAGTCAGTGTAATTAAAAGGTTCTGTTGAAAAGATTAACCTCCACTGGAAGTGAATGAAAAGAAGTACATTTCTTTCTTCTATGGCTCTTTTGGCATTCCTCAATAATAGTACCCAGCACAGCACTGTGCTTGTCAACGTGTCTTCCCAGCTAACAAATTTCCTCTCCAACTTATTTATAGTTTTCTATTTTTTTAAAGTAAGGACCAACCTATATTTCTAATGGTGTCTCTGGGCCATATATTAGAGACAAACCTGAAAAATAAAGAGCGTGTTTTTATGTATTTGTGTGTATGTGTTCATGTGTGTGTGTGCATGTGCATCTGCGCATAAAATCTAATGTTCGTTTGCCTTCTGTTGTGACTGGATATGCTGACCATGACAACCATTTAGTGGGAATGCCTATTAACATGCTCTGAAAATTCCAAATATGCCCACTGGCCACAAAAGACTAAGGAACTCTGTCTTCAAGTAATTGGGAACATATAATTTGCAAGTGTCTCTGGGACAGCATTTTTTTATTTATTTATGTATGTATTTATTTATTTATTAAATGTATACGCTGCCCATCTCACGACTGAGCAACAATACAACTAAATTTTACTGTAAGGAAATTTACATTTTTGGTTTGTTTTTATACATTGCTATAAAAATATTGTGAAATTTATTGTCTCCAACATCTGAAAATAGTTTGGAGCTACTATCTAATACTTTTTATCTATCTGTTATCTTACATTTTAAAACTTTTTTTAGTGGATGGGAATCCTTATAGATTGCTTATTTAATTTGTGATGAACCATCTCTACATTTTGCAATTTTACTAGTTTACATGTAAATATAATTAATTATAATAAATAAATTTTTAAATGTATATTTGAAAAATGTGGAAATGTATATCAAGGGCTTCAGAAAACAATTTCTCTCCCTCCCTCCCTCTCCCTCTCCCTCTTTCTCTCTCTCTCTCTCTCTCTCTCTCTATTCTATCTATTGGTGGGAGTCAAATAATTTAACAATCAGTTCTGTTTGTCGTCATTACCGGTGCGACGCGCCTCACATATTCGTCAACACTGCATTGTCGTTATCTCTGCTGCGATGCGCCTTGCATATTTGTCATCACAGCGCAATGCACCTCACATATCTGTCATCATTAGTGTGACGCGCATTGCATTGATATCATCACCGGCATGACACATGTCACATAGACATCATCACCGCCGTGACATGCCTCGCTATGGCAGCGTCACCAGCGCAATGCGCCTCGTAGATTTTTAGCGTAACCGGTTCGCGGAACTCAACAAAAAATTAGGTATCGGTTCTGCTAAATCGGTGTGAACTGGCTGTATCTCTCTATTTCTGGTGATGGAATCCTTTGCAACATGATTTTCTGCAAATTTTTGGAAAGGAAAAAAGCAGAAAGTATTTTAAACCACAGATAGATTTAGAAAAGATTTTTAAAATCCCCAAGGGGGCAGGGAAGCAGAGGGAATTAAACATCTCTCTTCCTCCTGACCTTTGATTATATTATGTATGATTTATAAGAGTCTATCCTCCCTACCCTTTTATTAGTTTTAAGTCTCGTGGTAATCTTCTTTGTGATAGTATGTCAATAAAGTTTGGTTTGATCCAGTGGCCTACAGTGGAATAAACAATACGGGTAATCCTTGACTTACAACCAGTTGCTTAAAAGGGCAGGGCACTCCCATACATAATGACTCCATACCCTACCGCTTGTGGTCATGTGATTGCACTTTGAGCACTCGGCAACTGGTACACAATTTATGACTTTTTCCCCCAGAAACTGGCATTTACTTCTGGTTTCCAGCAAAAAACACCCATTGTGGACAATGTATTTGCTTAACAATCATAGCATTTTCTTAACTACTGTAAAAAGGTACAGTAAGTCCTCAACTTACCACAGTTCCTTTAGTGACTGTTCGAAGTTACAACAGCACTGAAAAAAATGACTTATGACCAGTTTTCACACTTATGACCATTGCAGCATCCCCATAGTCACATGATCAAAATCTGGATGCTCGGCAACTGGTTCACATTTATGATGGTCGCAGTGTCCCAGGATCATGTGATCACCTTTTGCAACCTTCTGACAAGCAAAGTCAGTGGGGAAGCCAGATTCTCTTAACAACTGTGTTACTAACTTAACCACTGCAGTGATTCACTTAACCGTGGCAAGAGAGGTCATAAAATGGGCAAAACTTACTTAATAAACAAAAATTTGGGGTTCAATTTTGGTCGTAAGTTGAGGATTACCTATAGCACAGATGGGGATGGTCAAAAAGTAGCATGCTTAATGACTAGCTCAACTTATGACTTGTAATTCTGGGCTCATAAGATCCTAAGTTGAGGACTACCTACAGCAGTGGTGGTGAACCTATGGCACGCGTGCCAGAGGTGGCACTCAGAGCCCTCTCTGTGGGCACATGCATCATTGCCCCAGGCCCGCCTCCCCCGTGGCCCTCTCCTCACCAGCAGCCCCCCTGGAGGAGAGTTGCCCCTGAACGCAGTCTGCGCAGAGCAGCCCAGCCAAGGGCATGGCAGCCAGGTAGTGGGGACAAGACTCTGCCCTCACGCCCTGTCACACACAGATGATGCTGCGGGGCATGGGTGGAGGGCGTGGCCGCCATGGCACTGCTGGGTTGCCTGGGTGATCTGCGGTGGGCCGTGGAGGCGGTGGGTGGCCATGCGGGTGGATGGGACATAGAGCGGGGGTGGGCGGGGAGGCAGGGGCGGGGTTTGGGCACTCGGTCTCTAAAAGGTTTGCCATCACTGACCTATAGACTGTATTTTAGAAACTAAAATACAAACAACATTTTAGACAAAAGTCACAGATCTATTTTAGTTGCATCCCAGGGCTTCCACATACAGTATATTCCTGTCACAATTTTGACTTCCCTCCATCCCTTGAAATATCATAGTCTACACCTTTTTTTAGACTTTAAAAGCAACATGTCATGCACAGGAAAGAAAGCTATTATTAAAATTCAGGAAGCATATTTAGATATTCAAGTTTAGTTGTCAGTACTTTGGAAAAGGATTCATACTGCTGGACTGTCAAATAGCAATCATTATGAAAATATTACAGCATATGCTTTTGTGAGAACAATTATTCATGAGAAGATGGAAAGCACTAGAACTGTGAATTTAACTATAATGTTTTGCAAGTTGGTTCACTAAAATGCCACTACTGAATAATCAAACTATGCTTTTTTTAATGAATGAAAATATTTCAAGTATGTTTCACACCTTAAATATTTATCACTCAGATTAGCATCAAGTTTCAAAAATCTATCAAAATGAACTAAACATTTATTCTTCACCCTTTCCAAAGTACGGGTAAGTTGTTCAATCATACTTCCTTGGCATAAATATTCAGAAATATATTAACAATTACAAATACTTTTAACAAATTTCATGTATTTCTAAAATAGTTAATATTAATGTTGATCTAGCTACATTATCTTATTTTCTAGAAAAAGGAAGCAAAAGATTAATATTGCAACTGAATAAGGATCTTTCAGGTTACAAATTAATTCTAAAATGTAGGCTACTTAGAGACTAAAATATTTCATATTGTTCAGAATATATTGCAGTGAACAGAAACATACTTTATTGCATGAACAGTGCAGCGCCCATGCAGATATTAAGACCTATGAGTTATGAAATGATTAATTCTATCAACCATATCACACAAGATGAGTCTGAGATGCAAGTGTGCAAACAGGTCATCCTTTACTGCAAATTATTTTTTTCACTAGGTATTATTTTTGGCAGATACACATTTGTTTAGAGGCACTAGAGATCAGAAATGGTGATCTAAAGCTTAAGGATACATTTAACATTTCTGAACAGAGGTATTTTTAAATAAATGTTTGAGGCATGTGTAGCCCACTGGCTAAGCAATATTAAAAAACCTAGCAGGTTCAACAATCAAAGTTGCCCACTATATCCATGCTTAATGCATAATTCCAAGAACAACCCTGCAGACGCTGAAGGATTGGAACATGCCCTCCTTTCACCTACAACCTCCAGGCCCCTCTGAAATTTTCAAAACTCTGCTCAGTTTCTCCTGTTTTTAATATAGCAGTTGCCTGAGAAAGTTGCTGTTCAGGAACCAGAACCAAAAAAAAAGGCCATTCCTTAATCACATGGACCTAGGTGCGAAGATTTTGAATATGGTCCCTCCTCTTTGCTTATTAGTTTCACCAACAATTCTCATTATTGTTTAATTGCACATGTAAGAATTCAAAATAAAAAGTTAACACTTGCAGTTTTATTCTTAGGCAGTTCTTATCTCCAAATTGGTTTCTGATCCTAAAGATATACAGAAGCCAATTTGAATCTTTAAGAAGAAGCATTTTCTCAAAAGCTAACTGAGGCCCAGTGGCTCAGTGGTTTAATGAAACTGGAGATGGTCTCTGCTCCAGTGGTTTGAGCCCTAGCATTGCATGGCGGAGTGAGCTCCCGTCACTTGCCTCAGCTTCTGCCCACCCAGCAGTTTGAAAACATGTTCTATGTAAGTAGATAAACAGGTACCACTTCGGTGGGGAGATGAGCTGGTACGTCATGCAGGCGGCAGATTCCTGCTGTGCCTGAACCTTCCCAGTTGTGACACCCATTTGCAAAGTAGCTCCAGTAGAGGGGGAGGGGGCCTTGGGTGCTGCTGCAGGAAGAGCTGTTCATCTTTCTTTCTAGTGCAAACCTAGCTCACCCTCCTGTGGCGCACCTTGGGCAGTGTGTGAGTGTGCACCACAACAGAGCTAGTAAATTGGCAGCCAAATTACTACTCTGCATTAGCACTGTATTCTCCTGGCTAATGTAACAATGCCATATATTACTACTACTATTACTACTACTACTACTACTACTACTACTAATAATAATAATAATAATAATAATAATAATAATGATGATGTCTAATTCAGCTGTGAGAATTTAATATAGCTGCTCTTGTTGATTCTTGGAGACTGCCTGGATTCTATTAAAAAGTAGTAATGTTTTAATTTTAATTTCTTGTAAGTAGCCTGGCTACAATTGCACTGCTTCTTATTTGTTTTCAATGGACACTGTAAATCCAAATTAAAAGCAAAAAGAAGCATGGATCCAAAATAGGAAAAAAGCCAAACATTTCAGATAAAAGTGTAAAACTACTCTCAATATACAATCTAAAACTATACATTATTAATCTATCGGCAGGTACAAAAATATGTAAAAAGGATAATAAAAGTACTATATACATCCTAAGTATGCACAATTCACATAGCATGTAAAATAGCATCCATTCATTAAGAATATGATTAGAGATTACTCAATTCACCCGCTTCTCAAATACAGGTATCAGACCACAGTCAATAGCTTTGATTTTCTAGTAATACATAAATCTGTAATAGATTGTCCAGAGGTGTCTTACAGATTCTAAAGTGTATTGGATAGCTCCTAAACTTCTAATGGTTTGAGTCTGAATAGCCATAGATTATGAGCTAGTATGCAATAAGCTACCACCACGTTAATAAATATTAGCTACCATGACACACACACATACCCACACCATATGCACTGCAAAATAGATAAAAGTTATATAGTTAGAGCCTTTACTAAGACCCATTATGACCTTTAACAAATTCAAGTTTTCATTGGCATCTGAAGGACAAGCTTCCCAGGAGATGCCAATGCATGAATTTGAAGAGAACTTTTGTGACCTTAGCTTCTGCTTGAGAAAGAATAATTTGACAAGTGCCATTTCCCTTGCTGTGGCCCTGACAAGAGACAAAAGATCACTGCCAAAATTCTATTTAGCATACAGCTATAAGATGTATAGAAATGCTTTCCAAGGTCAGCCTTCATTGAATGAGGTCTGAGAATAGATTGCACTACTTTTTGTTCTCTGCCAGCTGTTGGCAAAAAAGCCCAGTATAGCAGTAAAAAAGACTCACTGCAAGACACAGAGTATACCGGTAGCTCAGTTTACTGCCATAAAACCAGCTGAAAATTAGATATTGGACTTTTTTCAAGAGAACGTTTTAATATCTTATTAAAAGTATGTCTGGATACCAAGACTGGCTTGACCTTGAAGCATTCCATGTAAAGATGGTAACAATAGCACATGTAATGATTCACACATAGCATAATTTACTAAACTATTAACATTACAGAACAATTCTATAAATATTTTTTAATAAATTAGGAAAAAAGAATGATAAACAGAGACAAATAACTAACCAAAGGCACTTTAGGCAGGAATTATAGTGGATGTAAGTAAGGAAAATATGTATTATAACTTGGTTTAGAGGAAACCTATCTTTCCAGGTAGCAGTTGGAAGAGGAAATGAGCCATTATGTAAAAGAAGTGCTAAGATATGCAGTGATTGCCAACTTTTAAGCTCATGGTGATATGCAAAAGCAGCAAAAATTTATCTTTAGATATAATGCTCATACATTTTATTTAAAGAAGCAAAATATTTGCTGCTTTTTAAATGGTTATAATATTAACATAGTTCTGCCCAAAGATACATTCTTTTGAAACTTCTTAGTGCACAGATAAGTATTGATTTCTTTGATGTCTATGTTTTATCAATCCAAATAATATGGAAACATTTTTCTAATCAACTAGAAGTGTCTAGCTCTACACTAAGATGACTTCTGATGGACCTAAGAGGTGCTGAATAACATTAGCAAAATGTTACTCTAATCTAATGAAATACTTCTAGGATGCATTTTAAAATCTCTAGGGAACTTTTCTGAATTGTCTGTCTTTAACCTGGACTTTCCAACATAGTTATTAGGAATTATAAGAATTGCCCAGTGACGTATGTAGAAAGGAACGTATTAGAGAAATGATCAAATGATCATTTACACAATGCAGGGTTTCACTGCCCTTGAATAAAATGGCTTCTATGAAGAAAATACTCCATTAACGTTCCATTTCTACTGTGGGTGGATTTCGCAATACATACTGATATCTTATTTATTCCAACAGTAATATTGCCAAAATAAATATGGGAATGGTGATTCAAAATTATTTCCTATATGTTTGTCCATAAAGACAGATTTTCCTCTGCATAGAAATATTCACCTACCCTAACTACAGATTTTAATAGAACAGGCAGCATACAATCTTCTTGTATACTGTACTTACTAAATTACATTACATTGAGTACACTTTTATGTACTGCTTTCAATTATCTCATAAATTTGCAACCTCAGATATGTCTTTGGATTTATCACCAACAATCTTGACACATTAGTATTATAAATTGTATAGACCCAAAGGAAAAACAAAATTATATCAGTTGCCAATAATGGGGTAAGAACGTATAATCATTTTTATCAGCAATTCAATTGTTCTGTCTGTCTGTTTAGAGTCACTTGTTGACTGAAGTAAGAACACAGAAGTATACGGTACATGTAAACTTGCAACTTTAAAATAAATAAGTAAAAGCCATTTGCTTCAAAACCAAGGAACTGATGCAACCATGTTTTCCCTCAGTGTCAAGAACGAAGTGCTTACTGAGTAACACATTTATGCAACTATTTCTTTTAAAAATTAGTAAATAAAAATATTGTTTTCTTATCATGAAATATCACTTTGGAAACCTAAAGCCTTTCCATTTTCTACTATGGATAGAAGATGAGGCTTAGGTTTTCCTATATTATCTATACTTCCACATCTATTACTGTTTTGGCCAGCTAAAGATTTTACACAATGCTGCATAATGAATGTAAAAAAAGAGGAATTATTACAAAGTATGGCATTTGATATAAATAAACAGGCGCAAAAACTACAGCAGCAACAGAGAAAAGAAGTGGAAAATATGCTGCAATCTTCAATAATTTACTGTAGGAAGAGAAAAAAAAGAGAATAAAATAAATTATTCAAGCAATGAGATGCGTGAGTACTTTTGTTAGTCTTGGTCTTTTCTAATCTCACATGGTATTTGATTTCAACTTCCACAATTCCCAAGCCAACATGATTATGCTGACTGGAGATACAGGTATAATTTATTGGTGGATGGGGTTATCAAGCTGGAAAGGCTGACATAGCAAATAAACAACAGATATTATTGAAGCAATACTATGGAGTAATGTTCAAGATATAATTACTTTGCAGAAAAACATCCTAGAATATGCTAAGCCAAGAAACTGGAATTTATCACCTCAGAGAACCATCTACCCCCTGGCTGATATTAAAAGGAAAAAAATGTGTAAAGTCCATATAGATTTCCATTCCCTCCCTCACCAGTTTATAAGAGAGCAATTCATACTGTTTCTTTCACTTCTGTAATAATGACTATATGAGAGTTGTCAGCTAGCAGAATTGCAAAATGATCTGAAATGATCTGAAAAATTAAGCTTATTTTTAGTGTAGGAAACAGAAAAAAATAAGTCTGGAATAAGATGAAAATAAACAAATCCCATCCCCATCCTCTGACTACAGAGAGCTTTTGTTGGATCTAAAGCAGTTCTGAAAGCTAAAATATTCTTCTTTGCTTTGGTCCAAATCCTAATAATGTACTATCAGAAGGGAAAACAATTTGATACAAGAGTGTTCAACGTAGTGCAATTTAAAACAAAGATAATTAAAGTACCTTGATTTAAGTTTTGTAGTACTTGTATTCATGAGTATACTCAAAATAATTATCAGAATAACAGCAACAAGTCTACATGGATCAGGATCAAGTCTGATATGGTATCTAATTTAAAAAGAAAGAAAACACAAAGGACTATTGTATCATTCACATGGAACATCATTTTTCTAGTAGCAACAACAAAATACACTAAAGGAGCTAAAAAAGATGGTTGAAAATAAAACAAGCAGAGAAATAGGGAAATCAATACCATGTCATTAGATGGCCCAAATGCAACCTTTCCTCTCAATTAAAGCTGTTTTAACAATCAAAAATTGGGTTACTGTGAACTATCTCACATTTCAGAAACTGGGAAAAAAAACAATGCCAATTTTAAGATAATGAAGAAATACTTATAATGGATTTTTCATTTCAAGATAGATTCCTAGTATGCTAAACATTTAAAACATTTGTGGTTCTAAGTTATCTTTTAACTTTTAAATATTTATTTCTCTAGTTCTCTACCTGCTAATGTACTGTGACTACCTCTCACATTATTAGGCATTTGGACTGATTTCATATACACAACCAAATATTTCATGAACTCTTCTAATAGCACATATATTAACTTACAGGGCCATCTCATAACAATTTTTTTAAAATAAAACCTGCAAATTTGGAATGATTACCTGATATTTTCTAGCCAATAAATTAAAGATGGACAACTAAGAAGCACAATCCATGTGGTTAAGTTGATGACCGTGACATGCATTTTAAGGCTATCTATAATGCTGTCATTGGCCATGGTGGTGCTGGGTGAGTTTCTTGATTCTGAAAGGCAATTCTCTGATCTGCAGCTGTTCTCCCCTTCGATTTTTGAATCTTCTGATTTAGGTTCTAGGTTCTTTATGGGCTATAAAAATATAAATATATTTCACAGGTTTTTCAGCATTAGTTAATAAAAAGTATAAAGAGTAAATTGAAATATCCACAAAATAATTTAATAATAGCATGACCAATAACATACAAATGTAATTCAGTCATTTAAATTCATGGGATCATATATTATTGTTTTATTTTAAATCAGGCTCCTTACTGATGGAGGATTAATACTATTTTTAATTACTGTCCCCATCTTGACTAGTTCTTGCAACTTAGCATACATTCTGGGGCAAAATATTCAGGAGATACTAAAAATAAATTTATATATATATATATACACACACACAGAGAAAGTTTTTTCTTGATTAATGCACCTTGGTATTTTGACTGCTATACTGCAGTTCTACTTATAATCACTTTTGCCTTGCAGCCCCCCAAACTAGGGGCGTTAAGCAGGCTAAAGTCGCTACTGCAATACACTACAAATCCAAATTTCTTTTTTGTTGACAAAGAGTTAAAGAGTTAAATGGGAGACTAGAATAGCTATTTCGAGCTTATTTTGCTCTCATTAGCTAGCCATACCCTCTATGGAATTTGAACCTGGGCAGCCTGCATGCTAGGCAGTTGTATTAACCACCAGGCCACCAGCTCTCCTCCCCTCTTTGTCAGTGGATCAGACTGGTCTGTCTGAAAAAAAAACTTTCTGTATACACACACACACACACACACACACATTTATTTTTAGTATCTCCTGAATATATATGGCCCTTTGTGTGTCTTTTGAGGGACCACCTTGCCCTGAACAGAAATATCAGGGCAAGTTAATAATAATAATAAAATTGGACTCGATGACCTCCAACCCCCTGCTCAGGCAGGAAACCCTACACCATTTCAGACAAATGGCTCTCCAGTCTCTTCTTAAAAACTTCCAGTGTTGGAGCATTCACCTCCAGAAGCAGTGAATGCTCCAACACTGGAAGTTTTTAAGAAGAGACTCTATTTTCACCTATCTGAACCACTGAGTGAACCATCATCAATGGGGCAAGGGTGGGGTCTTTCGTCATTTCTTTTTCTCCAATCATTTCCCTTAGGTATTGTGTCTTTTAGACCAGGGGAATGCTGGCTGGGGAATTCTGGGAGTTGAAACCCACAAGTCTTAAAGTTGCCAAGTTTGGAGACCTCTATTTTAGACAGTAAACCTAAGACTGAGAATTATAATTATTGTTTCTTCTGTAATATGCTCTCAGAAGAATGGAACATAAAACTCTGAAAAAAGTAGCGTGCAAAGAGCTGGAGAGCCAACAGTGACATAACCAATGCAATAATCCTCATACAAACCTATTTTCTGCCTCAATAGTAGTAACTGTGAGAGGGACCTCAGAGTCTTAGTGGACAATCACCTAAATATGAGCCAGCAGTGTCCTGCAGCTGCCAAAAAGGCCAACACAGTGCTAGGCTGCATTAACAGAGGGATAGAATCAAGATCACATGAAGTGTTAATACCACTTTACAATGCCTTGGTAAG
>NW_015386496.1:1386312-1407280 GCF_001527695.2 Protobothrops mucrosquamatus | reverse complement strand
TTATTATTATTATTATTATTATTATTATTATTATTATTATTATTATTATTATTATTATTATTATTATTATTATTATTATTATTTCCTCCCATGATGTTCAGTTGTCTCCAATGTTTTGGGCTTCCTCTCATGGTGCTATCTTGATGCTATCACTACATTATTATGAAGAATTATTCAAGCACTGGAAACACTAAAATAAAAGAAGTAATCTATTTCTTCTTAAAAAGAAGCTGGGAGATCGAAGACACAAAATTACAGTGGCAAACTAAACCTGATCTAATAGAGATTTTTTTCACCCTTTCGCCATAGGGGAAAAATAGTAAATCCCCATGAAATAATGTTGAGTAGTGATATTCTGCAAGAACAGGAACTCTGTATATGTTAAGCACAAATGTTCTTAAGCCAACAACAAAAAACATAAATAAACAGACTTACCACATTACCAACACTTAGTTCAGATCTTAAATTTGAATGGAAATTAACAACCTGTAACAAAAAGCATATATTTTAGCTACAACATTATATGCCTATGATCACAGCTTCCTAATTTAATGGTTGTGCTTTACTATTCTATACTTCATTGTTCTACAGTTTACTTTTTATATATTTTTAAAGCACTTATCTGGCATCTTTGTGGTTTTCTTATATTGCTTGAGCACTATACAATCTTACCACATTATTGAATTCATATATAATACCCTACATACCTGGAACTTCTTTGAGATTTTACTGCTACATTATTTAAAATCCATTTCTTAAAATATTTTAGTCTGTGTTCTTCCTTGGAGAGAAAGATTAATGAGCAGGGAGCATAAACCTATTTCAGGGGCAAAGGGATGAATTGTATAAGCTGGTTAAGAATTATTCAACAGCTCTCCATCCTTCTGACTTTTCCCTAGAGGCACTTCTATGTTGATTACCAGCAATGTTATCTGATCAAAGCAGTAAATTTTTATACAGAGGTTGTACATAGACTCACATATGGGTGACATGGATGATCTAAACGCCAAACTAGCAAACTAGATCTAAACTAGTGAGAAATTATCTAACCAATCTGTAGCCTAAAAATGTCAATACTATGTTTGTATTATATCACATAACTTTTATTGTTTAAATACCTTGAATATATAATGAAAATAAGTCATCATTATTGCCAGCGCTCCACAGGTAGTCCAGCTAAGAAAAACCATTGAAACTGCAACACAAAACCTTAATCGGGTAATGAGATTGTTGTGAGATGGAAGTCCAGAGGGTCTAGAAAATAAACACATTTATGAAATAAAATATTCATTATATTACAAAGCAAAATAGAATTCAAACTTCACACCAAACTGTGGTTTGTGTTAAGTATTGTTGTGACTCACACTATGGACTGGCTTTTTAGAGCTCTAATGTTCAAATGTGGGTTGAAAGTCACTTGGCTGTTTTCCATTTTTTTATTACTCAATATTAAAGTAAGATTCAGTAGACTCAGTAAGAGTCAACATTCTAAATGATTTGCTATTTAATCACAACCTTGGCTTTCCCAAATCAGATATGCCAGCTACGTTTCTTAATCGTAGTTTAATTGCTATAAATGTATAGGGTCACATAATGCATAATGTACTTTTTTCTTGCAATTAGCTCTTTCATTATTTTGTCGTGCCGTTTACCATTATATGGGTGGATTTTTAACATTTCAGCTTATTTTTTTTTTCAGACCAGGCATCAGAATTTCATTTTTTAATGTGTGCCACAGAGAAAGAGACAATAAAAGTTATCTTATCTTATTTTATCTTATGTATCTCATCCCATTCCATCTTATACTTTTTCTACTTCATAGGTAATATTAAACCATGATTTGTAACAACACACGGAGGGAAATAAGAATACACATACACAAAAAAGATACAAATGAATGGCTAGTTGTTCTACTTAGTGTAAAATTACTGTTTAAAAGTACCCTTTAAACTACAAATTTGTTTATGGAAAGAGTAGGCAGGCTGATATCAGGCTGAAGTACTTCAAACTTCAATACACCTAACAATTTGGCAGCAGTCTTGATAACTTACACTGATAGGAGTGAAATCTAAAACTTCCTAGGTCTATGGTAGAAGGGTGGGAGGAGTTTATCAATTAATTGGTAGAATATTTTATTCATAATACATACTTGTTATAGTTCTTCCAAACGAGTTTAAAATTTAACATGTCCGTTTATGAATACATTCTGTGTATAATATATCCTGCCTTGCTCAAAAGACTGTTTCTGATTTCAGAAATACTTTTCAGGAAGATCAATAACTTTCTTCATCAATAACTTTCTTGATAACAATAACAACAAGGTTTTAAAAGTCACAACTTTTCAATTTCATAAAATTCTCAATAAGGTCCATAGTGTCTTGGAATTATAAATAGTAGAACCCAGGTAGGTTATTTGGAAGGATTTTTCTCTGTAAACAATTGCTTCTCAGTCTAATACCAAGTAGGAAATGAAGTCAAGCATTTTCTTCGAGTTGAAGCATTTGAACAAGGCAAAATTTGTGTGTCAAAAGTGGGGAAATATTGAGATTCAGAATTAACTACTTACTGTTGCTCATTTTTTTCTCTAATCCAATTGACAACTCTAGGGAATTCAAAATTTTGCACATAATTTTGTGATCTTTTCATTGGCCTAGCAAAAAATTACTATGTATTATGAATTTTAGACTCCTAAATCATTTAGAAAAAAAACCAGTTAGAGAGATTTTTCTTCCTAACTTTGTCATTGTTTTATTAGAACAGTGGTTCTCAACCTGTGGGTCGGGACCCCATTTGGGGTCGATCGACCATTTCACGGGGGTCGCCAAGCAAGGCTGTCTGCCATTTTTTTGTCCATTTTTTTTGTCCGCCATTTTTCCCCCCTTTTCCGGTGGGTGCCTTATCTCCCTTGGGCTGGGCCAGCTGGTGGTCGGCCTGCTCCGTCTCTGCCGCTTGCCAGCTACGCCTCGGCCGGCGCAGGGGGCGGAACCACGCATGCGCGGTGCTCCCGGGCAGGGAAAGTCCTCGACTTACGACCGGTTGGGTAGTCCTCGACTTATGACCGGTTTAGTCCTCGACTTACGACTGGTTTAGTCTTCGACTTACGACCAGTTTAGTCCTCGACTTACATCCGGTTGGGGTCGCGGCATTAAAAAGGTTGAGAACCACTGTATTAGAAGGTAAAAACCCTTTCAAGTTCTGTTCTTGGTGATCTCTTAGACACATCCAAATAGTTTACTTGGAGCAATACTTTCTTGTGTGTTATTTTTTTTTTAAATGTGACTTCAAGTGTTGTTAACTTTCCATTCTGAGAAAAGATGATCAAGCCACTCAGAGCAAATATGACCCATTTCCAATTCGTCAAATTGCTGGACTCATTTTACCTTTTGTGCAAGTGTTGCCTGTAGAACACAGGATTGTAGTAAATAATTGATTCCTGTTGCTTTTTAAGTGATACAATGGTTTGTGCATAATACTAGTAACTATAGGGCTTAGGGGCTACATCACAAACTTTTGCACTGTGCTTGTGATATTTACAGGTGCTTCAGTTTTAAGATGATTTAAAAAATGTCAATCAGAAAATAGTCTTGCATTTTGTATATGGCAGAGAGAGTATACTTCTCTTCAACATTTTGCCAAATGTTGTTTCCAGCAATACCACTAAACATTTTGCATTTATTTATTGATTTTTACCTTGTCAAAACTAAGTGCAATGAAGATAAGAGCCTTATTGATGAATCAAGAAGTATGCCACCCCAATAGGCTATGCCAGTCCCAAACATAAAGAGAATCAGGGATACCAAAGGAAACCACGAGTCTTGGTTGTTCACTGTCACACGATCCAACTCTGAATTCCTGAGTCCTTTAAGCCAGCTAAGTCTAAAAACAATAGACAGCATGATAGTTATTTGGTTTGATTACCTGCATTTCCAAAAACTACTAATTAATTTTAGCTAAAAAATTAATGTTTATATGTGTGTATGTGTGTGTGTGTGTGTATGCTATAAACTTAGTTATAAAATGCAAATGTTTGAGAAAAAATCTGTAACTATAGAAAATATATTAAATATATTATATTAAAAATAAATAAATATAATTAAATACATAATATTAAAATTAAAATGTATTTTAATGTAAAATAAAAATACATTAAATATATTAAAAAGAAACATACCCCAACAAGAACTTAATCATATATGCTATGGGCTCTACTTTATAAGGCTTAGCTGCCTTAGTAAGGGCAGGAACAAAGTCAGAACACTGACCTAGAATAAAAGAAAAAATATCTGAAACCACATGTTCACAAATTAAATGATAACGTTAATATTTATCTTTTCAGAATACATTTAAAAACGCTTAAAAGTTATACCACTGAAATCAATTACTTCTTAGACTGTCTTTTTACTTGTGCAGAAACAGAAAAAAATTAAAACCCATATATTTAATTTAAATACCTATATTTAATTTAAAATAATGTGTAGTCCCATGCATACATTTCCATGTCCACTTTACAAGTCTTATTAAAAAGCCCAGTATAATATATGCTTTTTAAAAGCTTTATTCCTATACTGGTATATTCAAGTTATGATCATTCATTCAGTGATCATTTGAAATTACGGTGGCACTGAACAAATTGTACTCAGCGGTCCCTGAAGTTATGGCCACATAATCAACCACAGGGGATGGTGTAACTCAGCGGTTCTCAACCTATGGGTCGCGACCCCATTTGGGGTCGATTGACCATTTCACGGGGGTCGCCAAGCAAGGCTGTCCACCATTTTTTTCCCTTTTCCGGCGGGTGCCTTACCTCCCTTAAGCTGGGCCAGCTGGTAGTCGGCCTGCTCAGTCTCTGCCGCTTGCCAGCTACGCCTCGGCCGGCGCAGGGGGCGGAACCACGCATGCGTGGCACTCCCGGGCAGGGAAAGTCCTCGACTTACGACCAGTTGGGGAGTCCTCGACTTACGACCGGTTTAGTCCTCGACTTATGACCGGTTTAGTCCTCAACTTACGACCGGTTTAGACCTCGACCGGTTGGGGTCGCGGCATTAAAAAGGTTGAGAACCACTGGTGTAACTCCTCTTACTTGCCTATCTCTCCCCCATATCTGCGGTTTTGGCCCCCTGCACTCCCAGCCCCCTGCTGCCCTGTGCTCTGCCCCCCCCAGATGACCTAAAGACAGTTCAGGGGGAGGGTTGAAGGAGAGGTAGTCTCTTACTTTGAAAGAACTGGAGATCAGGGCTGGGAGGATCCAGATGGGAATGGGTTGGATCAGGATGGGTCCTTGGCTAATAGCTGCTGAGATTCAGCAACAGCAAGGGGAGAGCTGGGATTGCTATCGCTAAGAGACAGCAAGTGGAACTGAACCTTACAACTGCATTGCTTAGTGACAGAAATTCTGGTCCCAATTGTCATTGTAACTTAAGGATTACCTGTGTTGTGAAAACCTTAAACCTTTTAAAATATGATCCTGTTAAAAGTCAATAAGCTATGAAATATTCATAACTTACTAATTACTAATAATGTAAACATTTTATCTCTTTGCATTCTACAAGGGATTTGTTTGATTATAAATACTTTTCAACAAATCTCAGTCTTGTTTTAAAAGCGATGACACAGAACATGAACATAAAATGAAATGCAATGTGAACTAGTTTTATAGCGATAAACAAACCTTGCTTAAAAATCTTTTCATGTAATGTTACCTGTTGACACTAGGGACCTTAATTGTCTTCTGTAGGCAAGAAGAATATTAGAAATAATGTACATAGGAAGAATGCCACCGTGGAATCTTATCACCTACAAAACAAAGATGTTTTTTTGGAAAACAAGAACATGGAAAAATCATTCCACCTTTCCCTTTTTTACCTATACTAACTACCTCAATAATTCTTACAATTCTGTATAGATATAACAAAATGTCTTGCTTGAGACCATCCTGAAGATTCACGGAAACAGAAAGACTTGCATTTAAGATTTCCTAATCAATTCACTCTCAAAAGTCTATTAAGGGGAAAAAAGATTAGGAAGTGAATCTATTTTCTGATTGATTTGTAGGAAGATTGTATGTTCCAATGTAAATATTAAAGAATAGCAAGACAGTGTGAGTTGTGGTAATCGCATGTCTATGAGTCAGGTCCAAGCCCAAAGATGGCACAGTGAAATCCAATTGAGTTCAATCCTTTATTTGCTTACAACTAATAGACAGAATCTTGCCAAGCTAAAGCTATAACCCTCTAGCCCAGCGGTTCTCAACCTATGGGTCGCGACCCCATTTGGGGTCGATTGACCATTTCACGGGGGTCGCCAAGCAAGGCTGTCCACCATTTTTTTCCCCTTTTCCGGCGGGTGCCTTACCTCCCTTGACCAGCTGGTGGTTGGCCTGCTCCGTCTCTGCCGCTTGCCAGCTATGCCTCGGCTGGCGCAGGGGGCGGAACCACGCATGTGCGGTGCTCCCGGGCAGGGAAAGTCCTCGACTTACGACCAGTTGGGTAGTCCTCGACTTATGACTGGTTTAGTCCTCGACTTATGACCGGTTTAGTCCTCGACTTACGACCGGTTGAGGGTCGCGGCATTAAAAAGGTTGAGAACCACTGCTCTAGCCTACTAGATATATCCTGAGAGATTCTATGGTGTGGCTTCCGGGAACCTTTCTGCACCCTCCCCCATCCAGCTCAGGACTGCAGTTTCTTAATTTTAGCTTCTCTCTGATATATACCATCTCCTTCCTGGGAAAGTTCTGTGCTGCCAAGACTCCCTTCCACTGCTTCTTCAGGTGGGTATTCCATCACAATATGTATGAGATCAGCTTAAATATTAGTCTCAAAGTGTGGCTAGCAATTTACAAAAAAATCTGGAAATGTTCAGATTACTTTGGGATTCATTAGAGCCACGTATCCTGCTGAGTGATCAGAATCTAATCTTCATTTCTTTAAAAAAAAGCATGGACTATGATATGTGTACCTAAAGAACCTAGAATGTGACCAGTTATGTGGATAATGTTTAAATTAAGGCAAGGTGGATTTAAACAAAACTAATCTGAGAATTTTAATACACCAACAGACAACATCAGCTGCCATCTTATTGCTGTCCTATCCTGCTCCAAACCACATGATTGGAGTTTTTTCAATCTGTTTAGAATGTTATTATCTGGAATAATGGAGTGTTATATACAAAACTGGCTTTAAATAATTTACAGTAAATTTGCACTCTAGCAATAACAATACTATTTTACAAGCTTGCTGAACATTCTGAAATGTGATTGGGTTTTTCACTTTACTCTTTTTATTTAAACGAAACAACATTGCATTATTCAATGTCTAAGTTCCTAGTTCAGCAAAAATATGTATTTCCTGTCAACAAATAACAGATCTGTAATTAAACTATAGGAATCATAAATCTCATATTATAGTGTACCTAATAATCCTAGACTTGCTAGCTCAGAATTCAATCATACTCAATTTAGTACAAGTGTCTAATTATATACAGTACATGCATTATGCATAGCTCAAAGGCTTAAATTGTTGAATGTGCAAAAATTTTGTTATGAAATAAGGTGCAGCAGATGTTCACATATCCAGTGACAAAGGTAAGTACTATATGCACTCAGAAAAAATTGCCATTTTAAATTATCTTCCTAGTGTACTTCCTTCCCATTTTAAAGTAATTACGTGACTGCTTTAAATTCTACCTTAAAGCAGGCAGGCATACATTATTTATTTTAATAGAAAATGATGGATTCTACGAATTCATGATTGTATATTTGTAATATAACAAGGCAGAATTATGCCCCATTCTGCTATTCAATTTTGTTGGAAAAAGATACTGTGTGCATACTCAAAAGCAGGTGGAGCCATCAGTTATTCACACTATTTCCTCAATCAGTTTATTACAGCCCTAAGGCCAGATACAATAAAATATCTAATAGAAAACAATAATAGGACCAAAATAATTAAGAAGAGATATATTCAAATAAAATAGAATATAGGGAGCAGCATGGTAGTATGAGAGTTAAGTGTTTCTATTGCACTGCATGGACATAATCAAAGGTGCATAAACATCCCAAAAGGACTGCTGAGGGCAATGCATGCAGCCTGGCTAAAATGAGGGCCTTATAAAATTTCAGAATTGTAATAAATGATAAATAGGAGGTTGGAGTGAACTCTTTTGGAAGAATGTGATAAATATTGGGGTGTGACACCTTTCTTAAATTTGTTTGGAGATCCATATCCCAAATTCATTGTTTGGAGGTAATTTTAATATTATCAAAATCTATTAAGCACAAACCTTCCATAGAGAAGTCCAGTAAATGAATTTTATTTAGGGATTTTTTAAAGCCATGATTAACCTTTGAAGGCCATGATTAACCCTTAAATAACATACTGCTCTAACAGTAACTCAGGGGTGTTAAACTCGCAACATCACATGATGTGTCGCAATGTATCGTGACTTTTTTTCCATTGCCGGCAATTGGTGGGCGCGGTTTTGCCATGATGCATTTGGCCCACAGGCTGGCAGTTTGACACCCCTGCAGTAACTGATCAATTAAAATGTATCAAATTGTATTAAGTTGCAAATATTCTCTTAATCTACTTAAACATAATTGTATATAAGCTATTAAATAAAATCTTACCTGACCAAGGACCTGCAGAAAAGAGGTCTTGACAGTTACCTAGTTTAACACATATATCAAAGATTTTTTTATTTAAAAACAAATACTTGAGATAAAAAAATTAAAAACTTTTACTGGAAAGATAAATACAGTAAGTGAGCAAGGTACACAAAATGCCTTCTAGTTTAGAACCCCAGTCTCTCCTAAATGAAGGCTCCTCATCCACAGTGATTCACATTTTAAATGATCTCCATATTAGGTTACTAAAATGTTTTACAGAAATAAACGTTACAAACGGCCAAATTTCATAGCTTCTCTCTCCTATACAACTGCCTTAAGCTTCCAGTCTCTTGCCAAGTGCAGATTGAAGTCCTGCTGTTAATACTAATCTGATACTCTTGTGGTATTTTTTACTTTCGATGTCAGATCTTCCGAAGATCAAATGTCTCAGTTCAAATATCTCCCAGAGAGGCTTGTTACCTCATATGAATACTGATGCTTTTCACCATTAGGTTGAAACTATTTCACCTATTTCACCAATGGGTTGAAACTAGCCACCCCCAATCATCATCAGTATTGATGCTTTTCCTAGTCCAGAAGATCAATTAGCACAATTCATTATCTTGGTTTCATGGCTTCAGCTATGCCGATTATACAATCATAGATGTACCTCAATCTTGCTTTTATCATTTCATCACACAGAGAGAAGTATAGATATCTTTTAAGAAATACAACATAAATAGTCCTCCAGTCACAAAGACATTGGGACCAGGATTGCCATCACTAAGCAATGTGTTTGTAAAGTGAGACGTCATGTGGTTGTTTCGCTTAGCAATGACAATCCCAACAACCCAGTGGCCATCGTAACCCCAAGACCTGCAGACTGTTAAACAGGAAGTGGTAGGAGTATCAGGAAAGGAGCATGTGGATATACAAGTACGTGGAGGAAACTGGCACCGTTCATGCACAAATTGGAGGAGGCTGCTGCTGTGGCAAGGTACAAGGACAAGGGCTGATGGGTTGGTGTGAATGCAGGAAAACTGGAAGAGGATAATGTGGTATGAATGCAGAAAGACTAGGGGAATTTACCAACCTTGCAACCTTCCCTGCCAGCTTCCTCATTGACTTTGCTTGTGAGAAGCATGCAGGGGAGGTCACAAACATCCTGCAATCACATGACTGCAGGATGTCATAAGTGTTTGATTGCTGCAATGGGCATAATTTCAAGGACCACTCATTCAACCCCATAGCAACTTTGAATGGTCACTGAACCCTGTATATTTAAAATGAGCCCTTAAGTTACAAATAAACTGAAGATGAAAGCAAAGATCATTTAGTCTCAGTTTTTCAAAACTATGGATACAAATCATAGAAGTACTGTACTTTTGTGACTAAGGTGTTATGCAAATTTATAAAATAAATAAAAAAAATAAAAAAATATAGGATACCTTATTCTGAAGAAAAACAGAAGGAATTGAACATTTTTATAGCTTTTACTTACTTCATATTGACAATCTGAAGATGAATAAATTTTCAACAAAGGAACTGTAGAGTCATTTTCAGGCTGTGCAATGTGCAATTTTGCAGAAATCTCAGTCAAAGGATCCCTAAAATAGTTAATTTTAAAAACTATTAATCTGCAAAGCAAGGCATCACATCTAAACAGAAATCAAACTTAAGATAGCATAAATGCTACAGTCACGAAGGTGCAGCAACATGAAATATTAGCACTTAATTTAAAAAAGCATACACTAAATATTTTTCTGCAATTCCATCTATTTTATTTATTATATATTAATCAAATATATATCCTACTGCAATCACAAAATATTCCGGGCAGCTCACAAGAAATAAGCAAAAACATTAATAATATATTTTATGACAAAAGCCTCTAGAATGATTCAGAGTTTCATATTTTGACAAGTGGCCCATTAGTTCCACTCAACTGCAAAAGAAACTTTAAAAGATGATACAATCTAATTAAAAACTCAAATGAACCCTGCTTAATGTCAGTCAGAAATAAAAAATCAGACTAGGACTGATGGAAGTGGAAGATGGAAAGTATTTGGAAAAATAAGAATTGAAGGGAGTGATGCAGCCTCTTCTACCATTTTTGGAATTATTCCATAGCATACAAATAAGAAGTATCATGGACTGATAGAGAAATTTCACCATGGGGCGTGTGTGTGTGTGTGTGTGTGTGTGTATCTGCATGTACACATTTGAATATTTTCAGGAGAATTCCCATGAAGAAAAAAATTGACAGGAAATATTCAATATCACACGCATGTGCATATATTTGTGCACCAATGCACACACATGCATACAAACATATTAATTAGGCTATAACTCTGAAATTCTGATAAAAACTGATAAAACAAGAATGTACAGTGCCTTGGGGGATTTTTGTGTAATACATTTATTAGCAACTTTAGATAGAACAATAAAAGATAATGCAAACTAAAAAGAAAGGAAAAAAGGTGCAACAGAGCAAAAATAAATAAATAAATCTCCCCCCCTAAGAAAACAACTTCCCATCCTCACCATGACAAGTATAAACAATTTCATAATCTCTTCACTTATTAACAAATAGGTTAACCAGGAAGAGGTGATAAATAGCACTTCATCCCATAACCCATCTCTTAATAGGCAAATCAAATAAGTAATGTTTTCTCCAATTCAGCCAAAAGCTCAAAGACAACTCTAAAATAAATAAAAGACCTCCCTCAGATAATCCAAAGAAGTACAGCTTCTTTAGTAAATATCTATTCTATCTATCACTGAAATAATCACCTAGTATCAAAAGGGATACGTTTATGGGTGATATTTAAGCTTTAAACTATAGTTAAAAAATTAGTCAAATTTTACTTTCAGTCTTAACAAGGGACTACATTTGAGCCACAGTATAAAACATACAACATACATATGAACATACAAGAGCTGGAAGCACTCAGCGGTAGATAAATAATGTCCCAATCAGAACATTCGAGTTGCCAAAGATGATATTTGAAGATTCTGAATGACATTGTATTTCTCCTACTGGAAGTCTGAAAAATAAGTCTAAAATACTGAAAAGCCTCGATTTGCTCAATTACCTGGCCATTTAATTGTCACGTAGGGCATTTAGCAAATATCAAGATTTCCATTTTTTCCCCCCAAAATTCATTACTAATTCTTTGAGCTTGCAATAAAAGGCAAAGGCTCTCAAAACGCACTTTAATCCAGTCAAGGTATCGGATAGGAGAACTACATCATTAGCTGTGGTAAGTCTATAAGCTAGCTTTGGGGAAAGAAAATTAGACACTGTTTTGATAGTAACCCAAATAAATTATTCAAATAGTACTCAGCTTAATGATTGTTCAAAATTACAAGAGGCCTGAAACAATGCTTTATGGCCCGTAAAGCACTTCTAACTATCATAAAATACTGTATTGTGCCACCCCCTTGGCAGTCATATGAATGCATTTCAGGTGCTTCACAACTAGCTCACTTTTACAACTGGTTGCATTGTCACGGCCACAATTTGCGATGTTTTTTTTGCAAAAACAGGCAGTTTTGCCTGTTTCCAGTTTGGAATTCAGAATGAATTCACATTTATGACCATGATGCTTGCTTAACAAGCATGGATTTGCTAAATGAACATGATGATTTTGTTTAACAAGTGTCACAACAAGCGTCTTAAAATCAGATCTGGTCATCTGGGCACCTCAACTTTCTACCATAATTACTTATAACCAGAAATCCGGTCCCAATTTCAGTCAGAAGCCATAGTTACTTGTATACAAGTTAAAAGGTAATGGCACAAGTATGTAGCTCTGCCTCACTCTCCTTACTTACTTGTTTAGGCAGATGACTGTGTGGGACAAATTGGATTTTTAACTTATAATTTTCATGAAGCTTATCTATCAGAAGTAAAAGATATCTATTTTGTAAAATAGGCAGATGAAAATACTTTATAGCCTATTATATGAAGCTTATCTATCAGAAGTAAAAGATATCTATTTTGTAAAATAGGCAGATGAAAATACTATATAGCCTATTATATTTCAACAATGTAAATGAAGAATGAGAAATCCTTACTGTGACAAAGTTAAAGAATCTTCGTGTGACCATGGTATATGAAGTCGATACACACTGGGTTTTCTTTCTTAAGGGACAAATGAAAGCACAAAATAAAACATTTTTTAAGTACTTCAAGTTCAACAAATCATAAAGATTTGGGTAGTAGCCAATCAATTCCGATCAAAAGAACAGTTTTGAACAATAGCAATTTGTTCTTAAAATCTCATTTTGGAGTTGCAGAAGTTTATGAACATCCCCAATCCCAAAAGTAGGGTATAGAGGTCTTATTAAAGGTAATCTTTGTCTTACAACCAAAGGTACGGCAGATCCCAAAAAGCTTCTTACAACATGTTCCCATAGTTACGGATAAAGTTGTCCTTATGATAGACTGCAGCAATGCTGCAGAGCTCCGCCTGCCCCCCAGCCTATCTCCCTTCATCTCCCACACTGGGTCACCACAGGCACTTACCTTTTAAAGAGTCCTGGAACTCTCGTGCTTGGGTTGGGGAAGGAGGACATGACGCTCCATTGCTGGGTTGTGTGAGGTGAGGTGATCTTGGAAGCAGGTACCATTTTCCAGCAATGCAGTGGCCTTTCCTCCTTCACTAATCCAAGCTCCAGAGATTTTCGAAAGATAAGTGTGCGATTAGTGACACAGGCTGAGGAGGAGGGTGTCAGGCCCAGTGGAATGAGAAGCAGACCCAAGTGATGCAGGGATCCTGAGGAGTGGGAAATGGAGCACAGAGTGCTTCAGGGGGTGGGGGAAGCCTTGGGAGGTCCTGAGCAGGGCCTGTGCTAGACCTCCCAGAGCCTCACTCCTTGCTTCGTTTAACAACCTGCATCTTCATTTAATGACGGTATCGGAAAGAGCAGGGATGGGGAGTTGTAAGAGAGGTGGTCACATGGGCACTTCACTTAACGTTGTCACAACTTCTGGCTGTAATGGGCAATATATTGCTGGATCTTGAGAATGAGAATATGCATTGCCAATTTATTCTAATTTCAATTCAATATATTAGTAAATTTATTTATATATAAAAAATATAAGGATTTCATCTATGAGTTGCCTGAACTCTGATATCAGCTGTAGCGGTTTTGATGATAAGCCCTCTTCTAAGATAGGTAGGCAAAAGAGTTATAACTTTCTCAGTGGTTGGCCCTCTGATTGTGGAATTCTTGCTGACTGAATGATTTATGGCTCCTAAAATACACACTTTCAGATTAAACCTAAACTAGAACTAAGGAGAAATTTCCTGACAGTTAGAACAATTAACCAGTGGAACAACTTGTGGGTTGTTGTGGGTGCTCCAATGCTGGAGGTTTTTAAGAAAGGACTGGGCAACCATTTGTCTAAAATGTTACCGTACATGGTTTCCTGCCTAAGTAGGGGGTAGTATTAGAAGACTTCCAAGGTCCCTTCCAAGTTGTTATTGTGTTATTCTGTTACTGGTTTCAATAATTTCTCACTTTGTTTTGTTTTGATACTACTAGTCTGATTTAAGAAATGATAACGCAACAAAAAGTACAAGAAGCAAGCAAGAAATATTTGTATATATGAAAATGATATTCAGGAAATAAATTTACCTTTGAGAATCTGGCATTTACTCTCTATAAAGATCCTAAAAGCCTGATATATCTAAAGAAAGATAACATACTAGATTAGTGTTATTTCCCAAAACTAATCCACATTAGATTCTACCAAACAAATAATGTATACACTTCAAAAATTAATACCTGACCAAAATGTTGGAGCTGAACAATGTGAATAAGGCCAGTTGAATTTAGTATGATTTTGCTTGAAGAAAACCCTGTAGAAATTATTGCTTTGTTAGTTAGAATTAAAAGATAAAAATTAAAATGGGTTTTTAGAAGACATCTTAAATGTTAGCTGAACAGAGAGACACAAATTCCTTATTAATAAAACATAAATAATAATATGGAAAAAATTTAAACCATTTTATAAAAATGTTTTGTTAAAAGACAAGAACACAATCTTATTTATATGTATCTAGAAACAAGACTGAGTTCAGTGAGAGCAGTTTTCAGAGAAATCTGCATAGGATTATAGATTTAAAATCACAATTAGAGGAGAAGAGAGAAGCAAAATTAATCCATATGTCAAATGCAATGAATTGAACTTACCAAAAGTAAAAAGATGGGTTACAGGGAGTTCCACTATTCTTGAAACTTCATTAAAGAACTCACAGTCTAAAGTAAACTGCAAGACAAACATACAAAATAATTGTTTAAATCACCCCCGATTACACTGTAGCCCATGTATTTCCATTTTAGGCACTGAAAATATGTGGAAATAATCAACTTAGCATCATAAGAAATGATTTCAAGAATAGGACAGTATGTTATTTAATTGTACAACATATTGTCATTGCTAATCAAGCTTATTATTAAGTATAAGTAGTCCTCAAGTTATGGCAGCAGTTGGGACCAGGATTCCCATCACTAAACTGTGGTCATAAAGCATTAGATCACATGAACGTATCATTTATTACCGTAGTGGCAATCCAAATAGTCTAAGCCACGGGTGTCAAACTCACCGCATCACGTGACGTGTTGCCATGTATCACGACTTTTTTCGCATTGCCGGAACTGGGGTGGGTGTGGCCTCCATATGATACAACCAGCCCATGGGCAGGCAGTTTGACACCCCTGGTCTAAGCGGTTGTAAGCCCAAGACAGATGGATCATTAAGAGTTCCAGGCAAGGAGCATGGGGTGCTTTGGTGGGGGGAGGCTCTCAGAGGCCCTGGCACAGGTCTCATGTGAGTTGGGAGTGCTGCAGAGTGGTATGAGCTCAGATAGGCAGGGAAAGAGGGTGCAATGTGAATGTGTGCATGTTTGTATGCATAGGGAGATTGAGGAAAGAGGATGTGAAGTGTATGTGTGCAAGTGCAGCGAGACAGGAAACAGGAGGTGTATGTGTGTACATGTGTGTGTGCAAAGGGAGGCCAGGAAAGGAGTTGTGCTCATGGGCATGATTGTGTGAGTATGGGGAAAGAGAGTCCTGGGGGGTGCATGTGAGTGTGAGTGCAGAGAGGCTGGGGAAGAAGAGCACTGGTAGATGAGAGTGAGCAAAGAGTGAAGAAAGAAATAGTACATACAAGCAAACAAAGGCTGAGAGGGGCCTGTAACCTGAACAACTTGTGATCTTACCTGCTGGCTTCCCCATTGACTTTGCTTGTGGGAAGCTGGCAGCAAGGGTCAGTGATCTCATAACCAGGGATTGCCAAGTGCCCGAATGCTGTTGACATGACCACGAGGGTAATATAATGGCCATAATTTTGAGGGCTGGTCATACGTCCTTTTGTTCACTGCCATCATAATTTGAACAGTCAGTGAACAAAAAGTTGTAATTTGAGGATTACTTGTCAAACTTAACAGGAATAATGTAGGTTTGTGTCAGCGCATATGTTCTGTAGTTCTGAAAATTGCTTATTGTCATATTACAACTAATATGTGGATTTCTATCCATTCCAAATACAATCTGTCATTTAGAACTTGTGGTTGTTTAACCTAGATACTGGAGAAAAAAAACCCCTGAAGGCTTGATTGATTATGTACTCGCACAGAAATCTTTCCTCAACCTTTAGATCTACCAGTGGTGTACCCTTTACCATTGTAACTGAAACCAAGCGAAGGCTTCGTCCATTATAAATATAAAATATCAACTCTCTGCTTTTATTGCAGCATATGCTATGGTCAAACAGAATAAGATTGTTGCTGTGGCAAATTCACCATGACATAACATGCAAATTCATTTAGGATATTCACATTTCATTTCTGAAAATTCGGTTTAAAAATTTATATTTTACCTTGATACCATTAACTACTGGTACGTGAAGCACAATATGAGTCAAAGATGGATAATCCTGAAGTTTCAAAGTCACAATCTAAAAAACAATGCAAATAACAATAATGCTTGAATATGTTTTTAAAAATTAAGGTTAAAGATTATATAATTATATTTAATCGTGTAATATATAATAACATTAGAACAAAATCTTATACTGCAGTCTGAGATGATACTTTTCATAATAAGTCACAGAACTATAAATTCACATATATAGTATTGTTTCTGAGGTTCAGAACAAATACCTTAACTGTTGGTAGTAACTCAGCATTCCAAGACAAGTCAATCGCTTGCAAACTGTGAAATTTATATTAAAATGAAAATATTAGAACTGTTATACAAAATATTCATGAATTATATATTCAGAATGAAATGCATAATAATCCATTCAAAACTAGTGCTTTTCTTCATCTGAACAACAAATTTAGAAAACAAGTTTAATTTCACTATTATCAATGCTCAATACAGCAGCTGAGACATAGTAAAAAGAGTGTCCACAGAAAGCAGTTTCTCAGAAAGCATTTATTTTTGATTAATAAAAATAATGCTATTTTTGAAAGGGGCGGGAGTATTTTGGGGTATTAATTTGCGATGAGGCAAAGACACAAGAAGTGAACTGTATATTTACTAATACACAGCTTGGATTCAACACTGATCTATAATGAAAAGGATTTAAACATATTGCAAAAAACATTTTGGAAATAAACATAGGATGAAGCTAGGAAAGAAAGAAGAAAGGTATCATTACTGCAGGTACATTTTGGAGATGACAGCAGATAAAGAGGGCTAGAACTAACTAAAGTTAGTCTAAGGACTGAAAGAGAGCTAGGACTAAATTTATAGAGTGAGTAAAGGCAATATGATAGCAGGGTTCCAATATCTCAGGGGCTGCCACAAAGAAGAGGGAGTCAAGCTATTCTCCAAAGCACCTGAGGGCAGGACAAGAAGCAACAGATGGAAACTAATCAAGGAGAGAAGCAACCTAGAACTAAGGAGAAATTTCCTGACAGTTAGAACAATTAATCAGTGGAACAACCTGCCTCCAGAAGTTGTGAATGCTCCAACACTGGGAGTTTTTAAGAAGAGACTGGACAGCCATTTGTCTGAAATGGAATAGGGTTTCCTGCCTGAGCAGGAGGTTGGACTAGATGACCTCCAAGGTCCCTTCTAACATTATCATCATCATCGTCGTCATCATTGTTGTTGTTGTTGTTTAGAGAGCAGAGTAGGCTGAAAACGACCCACCAGAGAAGGACCAGGGAGACCTTGTGAGATAGATATTTGTGAACAATGGGGTATGGACTGCTCTGTCATGGAAAAAGAGTGAAGAACACAAGGGAAGGCTAGGGAGGTTTATGGAATAACCTAGTAAAAAAAAACAACGGGATAAAGTAGTTTGGCACCATTAAAGCAGCATGCAGCCCTCTAACTCTCAAACTTTCTGCAGCTCACTAAAGAGTTTCAACTTCTGTCCATGTATGGAGGGGAAATCCTTCATGGGGCTGCAGGAATGTAGCTGATATCCTGAAAACCTCAGCTCCCCTCGCTTGCAACCTTCCTCATTGAATTTCTGGGAAGCCAGCAGAGAAGATTACAATTAACAATCACATGATCTTGGGGGAGGGGGCTCGGCAACTAGTTGTAAATGCCAGCCTGCTGCCAAGCACTGAGATGCGGTCATGTGACCATGGGGTGGGAAAGCACCATGGTTTATGTAGAGCAACCCTTCCAAGGCAGTCATAATTTGGAATGATTGCTAAACAATTGATCTTAAGTCAAGGATTATCTGTATGTTATGCCTAGCCACTCCCCCTACAGTAGTTCTTTTGTGAATGATAATTCCCTGGTAGATATTTAACAATTATTTACTATGATTCTCCCTCAGATGTTATCTTTTATATTTCATTTTATATTGTTTTATAGCTTATTGCTTTAAGATTACTTTATTACTCTTTTCATTAGTAAGCAAGTGTGTTATTGTTGTAATTACAGGTCATAACATACAGTATATCACAAAATACAATAAAGTAGCAGTAAAATAGTAAGATTGCAAATTATAAGGGTATTATATGTGAGAAGTTTAAAGCAAAATAAAGCCAGAGGTACAACTAAGAACTTCAGTAATTTCTTTCTAAATTTAAATGACAGCAGAGCAAGTAGCAACCTGATTGTTAACAACTGGAAACCAGTCTGCAAGATGGTTGTTTAATTGTTTGAGATCTGAGTCCTTGAATTTACCTACCAGCTATAATTTGGCCCTAAATTCCTTGTAAATGGGCAGGGGAAGGACATAATAAATAATGCCTTCTACTTGACCAACACCACAAGGACATAGGCATTATTCAACGGGGCACTTGCAAAATCTCCTTGGACTTCTTCCAATTGAGCAATAATCTTTTCATCTCACCCCCAGATCTTAGCTCCATACAACACCTGGACTACTACTTTGCTCTGGAATATTTTAAGTTCAGCTGCCCTCCTTTAGAATATTAAAACTTCTGAATAATGCCCACTGTATGTTGGGCAGTTTTTAGATCGTAATTAAATGTATTTTCAATATAAGGAACTTATGAAAAGTGATGCTTAGTATTTAAAAATGGGGCATTGCTCTATTTGTTGGCAGTAATTGTCCAGCTATGTTTAATATTACTTCTGTCAGAAGTACCTTTGTTTTAACTATGTTATCTTCAGGTATTTTTCCCTTTCACAACAGTCAGCTAGTCTGACCAATAATCTTCAAAGATCAATCCTGGTACAGGAAATAAGAGCCATGTGATCAACATACATTAACATACAAGTGGAGAAGAAGAATCCATTTCACATATGCTGTGGAGCATACAATATCCTTCAACATTTATAGAGGAAGACTTCACGCTGGTGAGAGAAAATGCTGTCAATGTGGCCCAATACTGAGCGAATGTCATTTAATTTTAATCCTATTTATTTTACATATGTTTTACATATACCATACTTTTATGATCTGTTTTCCACCTATTTTATTTGCTCAGTACTGAAGGTTGTATATCTATAATTTGAAGGTCCTTCTGACATGAATAAAGAAAGAACAGTAACATTTTCCATCCATTAAGTAAGGAGGAGAAAAAAAATTGTGACTTAATGGCTGCCACAATATCATTAATATGAAGTAAGAAAGGAGCAAGTAAACAGCCTTGTTTTAACTCCTCTCTCCAATAAAACAGGATCTGACAAAGACCTTTGTAGGCCCATTCTTTCTCTAGCTGTAATTATTATTAGTTTGAGAAGGCACCTATCAATATCTGTCCTTACTAGTTTCTTCCATAATCAAGATCTGTCAATTGAATAAAAGATAGAGGTAAAATGTGAGGTTGTTTTGTGTGTCCGTTAGTATATTTCTGAGTAAGAACCTTCAAAGTGGTGCAGTGATCTAATGAGCTATGTCCTTTTTGAAAACCTGACTATTCTGGATGGAAGAATTTTGTTTCTTTTTTCCAACTTTCTAATTTATTTTAAAAATATCTGGCATAAAGTGTCTGCTGAGGCTACCCTTCCTCTTGTTCAGACAGAGCAACTTCTTCAGAGTAGATTCAGAATCTGAATCCTGAGCCTGGACCATGACAAACTTAGAAGAAATATCTAGCAGGCTAATGGGATGATTATTAGCAGGTTTTTTGCCAATTTCCCTTTTTGAAGAATGGTTAGTTTTCAATGAGACAGCACAACACATGTTTTATCTACTTCTGAAAAAAGTCTAGTCATATTCCTGTGGAGGTATCATATCTTCTCCAGGGGGTTTCCCTTCAATTAAATAAATATTTTAAATAGGAAATTATTTTCATAATCTCATAAAAATAAAATACACTTACCACTTCGATGAAGTACTGTTTGCACAACCATATATCCAGCTAGTTGTATCCTTTTGTTTAAGAAGAGAATAAAGAGCAAATTAAAATGTATGTAGATTCCTACTGTATTTTTTTTAAACTATCAATAATTTACTTTAAATTTTCCTAAACATATTTATCAAAAGCAGCACTGGCTGCTAACATTGGTGCAAACTGCTTTTATAAATATAGGCAGTCCTTGACGTACGACCACAATTGACCCCAAAATTTCTGTTGCTAAGCCAGATAGTTATTAAATGGGTTTTGCCTCATTTTACAATCTTTCTTGCCACAGTTGCTAAGTGAATCACTGCAGTTATTAAGTTAGTGACATGATTATTAAGTGACATGTCCCCATTGACTTATCAGAAGGTCGCAAAAGGTGATCCCGTGATCCCGAGACAAGCAACAGTCATAAATATGAGTCAGTTGCCAAGTATATGAATTTTGATCACATGACCACGAGGGTGCTTTTTTCAGTGTCATTGTAACATTGAACAGTCACTAAATGAACTGTTGTAAGTCGAGGACTGTTGGAAATGCTACTAAGATCATTAATATTTTCTTGTAA